>NW_015386240.1:189814-207000 GCF_001527695.2 Protobothrops mucrosquamatus
TAATGTTTCTTCTCATCTTCCTCCCATCTGAAACAGAAGGGCTTTTGCACTATTCCATCAAGCTCACAGCTACAGGATTTCTGTGCTGTTTGATGCCTTGTTGGCAGGCTATCAAGCTGCAAAAGTACTTCTGTATGCAGGCCTATTGCTATAGTCTTAGAATTGCTACATCCAGGGAGTTTTATTTATTTCAAAATTAATGTTCCTTCCCACCATCCCTCATAGAACAGCTCTCAGTATTTGTTTTATTGTTTGTTGCATAAAAGATTGTGTGGGGTCATCTGTCTGGTAGGTGTAAATAACTCTTTCCCCTCAATAGTAAGAAGCTGCACAAATGAAAAATAGTCTACACTGGCTCTGTTTTCAAGAATATACACCAAGAGATGTGGACATCCATAGGTTATCTGAACAATGTACTTAAAATGTTTTAAACCTTGAGAAATAGCTTGGCTTCATGATTCAGAGACTATAACCATTTTTTTTGCCAGAATATAATGAGGTAATTACAGTAAGTTTTATATGAAAGTAAACGTCAAAAATAAATTGATCAAAAGTTAAGGAAGGTTAATTTTTTACAAATGTAGGTATACGTTTTTAAGATCATTGCCATAATATTTTTATAAAAATGTTTAGAAGGTTTGTTAATGATTGAGGCATACATTTTATTCTGATGTAAATGAAATTGAATACTGTGGCTGCTAACTTTGGGTGGGAATGTACTTTTGTATGAAAAATCAGTTCAGTGGATAAAGGTTATAAAATTGCTGCAAAGATCCACCCACATTTGCACCAACTATTCAAAGCCTGTTTTTAAAAGATCCATTTGTGGTCAACAACTTCGTTTCATTCATAACTTTTCTTTAATTATTTCATTGAGGGAATGGGATGGGACGGGACAGGACGGGACGGGACAGGACGGGATGAAATGGAACGGAACAGAACAGAACAGAACAGAATAGAATAGAATAGATGTTGAGACTTTGGAAAAAGTTCAGAGAAGAGCAGCTAAATGATCGAAGGCCTGGAGACTAAAACATATGAAGAATGGCTGCAGGACTTTGGTTTGGCTAGTCTAAAAAAAAGAAGAAACGGGCAACATGATAGCAATATTCCAGTATTTGAGAGGCTGCCACAAGGAAGAGGACGTCAAACTATTCTCCAAAGCACCAGAGGGCAGGACAAGAAACAATGGTTGGAAACTGACCAAAGAAAGAAGCAACCTGCAACTTCCTAATAGTGAGGACAATTAACTAGTGGAACAGTTTGCCTTCAGAAATTGTGGGCGCTCCATCACTGGAGATTTTTAAAAAGAGACTAGACAGTCACTTGTCTGAAATAGTATAGTTTCTCCTGCTTGAGCAGGAAGCTGGACTAGAAGACCTTCAAGGTCTATTCTATTCTATTCTATTCTATTCTATTCTATTCTATTCTATTCTATTCTGAATAGAACATTCATATTCTTATATTCTATCCTTATAAGAATAGATGACTAGACTAGACTAGACTAGACTAGACTAGACTAGACTAGACTAGACTAGACTAGAATATGTTTAGCTGGGGACAAAAGTGTATTGCAAAAGTAATTTTTTCTCCTTTGCCCTCCATATTGTCACAAAGGGTGGTCATAATTGTATTTAATGTGCAAATATTTACTGAATATAATATCATGTGTAATTAGTGAAAAAATTGGATAGAAATTCAAAAGAAATGTCACGTGGTCATTTTATTGATTAGCAATAGCTCAGTAAACTTTTATACTAGCTACGAGAACTTCCTGTTAATATTCCCCCGGGGCCTGACATTTGTGCCTTCAAAAGACAGCTGCCTAGTAACAGAGAATGTAATATTTTCCTCTCCCCCCCTCCTTTTGTATTCATAGCACTTTATATAATGTGCCTGTCTGTCAGCTTGGTTCTGTTCTGTGTTTTTTCATCTAAGGTTATTAATTTCCCTGTTGACTCTGTCTAGTGCTAAACATAGGACAGTTCTGTACTCCAGGCTAAGCTGCTTGTCTCCTATGCTGCTTCTGGTTTTTCTTAAGACAACTCCAGAAATTTAGTCTGGATTGCAGTGGCCTGATCATAGAACTGAGCTCATCCTAGAGTTACCTTAAGACCCGATCGGTTGTTCCTTTGCTTCTTGCCCTTCCTATCCCAGCATGGAAGGCAAGCCTTGCTGGCTGGGTCCTAGCGGACCACTCTATCAGTGTGTGTCTTTTCTTTTCAGGGATTGTGCCCTTCTCTATTTTTCCCTTCCTGTCTATTGCTTTTCCAGATGTTTGTGCACACAGATGCCTTCACACAGACATATACATTCACAGACGTATAGTGTCTCTTTGACTATAGACCCTTTCTTCTTCTTCTCCCCTGCTATGGTACGTACCATTATTGTTCCGATATGAAAATAATTAAAATAATAAGACAAAAAATGTTATTCTGTCCATGTATTCCTTTGCAGGTCAACGGAAACTTTATAACAAAGAAGAACCAACAGTTTAGCTTCACAGAAACAAACAAAGTTCCTACCATAGAACTTAAATATGTTTTTAAAAAATAAGGACGGACACTTTGCAGTATCATGGGCAGAGAGTGGGAAAATAAGGGGAGCATGGGCAAAACCAAATGGTTGCCTACTGAGAAATGTAGGAGTCGACTGGAGTACAGTATATGCTTCTAGGGTTGAGAACAGTTCATTGACTTCAGGAGCCATTGCTGGATAAACCACAAGGAGCTAGCACAGTGGTTCTCAACCTTTTTAATGCCGCGACCCCAACCGGTCGTAAGTCGAGAACTAAACCGGTCGTAGGTCGAGGACTAAACCGGTCGTAAGTCGAGGACTAAACCGGTCATAAGTCGAGGACTACCCAACCGGTTGTAAGACGAGGACTTTCCCTGCCCGGGAGCGCCGTGCATGCGTGGTTCCGCCCCCTGCGCCGGCCGAGGCGTAGCTGGCAAGCGGCAGAGACGGAGCAGGCTGACCACCAGCTGGCCCAGCCCAAGGGAGGTAAGGCACCCGCTGGAAAAGGGGAAAAAAATGGTGGACCAAAAAAATGGCGGACAGCCTTACTTGGCGACCCCCTTGAAATGGTCGATCGACCCCAAATGGGGTCCCGACCCACAGGTTGAGAACCACTGAGCTAGCAGCTGCTGACCAGCAGAGAAAATAACTGCTAGCAACCCAGGGCAAAGCAGCCACTATAAAGGCGTTACTAGCCTCTGGAAAGAATGGGCATGCCAGACACTACAGGCAATCTTGTTCCTTCCTGGATCAGTTTTAGAGGAACTCATTAAGTCTTAGGCTGCTGACTATCTCTGAACCTATCATGATTATATATCATGACTCCAAAGATTGGCAGAATAGATGGGTTTTTTTCTTCTCCTAGGACAATGACTCAAAGCAATGACTTTCTCCCCCCCCACCCCTCCCACCCCCACAAAACTCCTTCAATTCTTATCTGAATTTTTAAATTCCATGTTATTTTTAATTTTGTTATTTTAAGCACATTTATTATTCCAGAAGAGTAAGAATAAACCGGAAGAGCTCCCACCAGCTGTGTCTTCTCCATTTCATGTAGCCTTAAAGCATTTTCCAGCGCCTCTTTCACCTCTTGCTGTAGTGAAACTTGAATCTCTGATTCTCTGATCAAACTAAACCTCAGTCTCTGTTTCCTACTGGTATGAGACCTCAGTAGGTCTCCACTACTCAGCACTCCTCCAAAATAAGCAAATAAAGAGGAAAAAGGAGTCTGATCAATTTGAATTTGATTTGGCATAGCTGTGCAGGTTTCTTTATAGCAGTCCACTATAGATTTAATTTCATATTTTTTTTTACTTTCAGGAAATTGTTCAAAAAGACTGCAATGGGCATTCAGCTATTGATTTAATTTAAATTTACTTGAGAAGTAAAATGGAGGCCAATATAAAACTAGAAAACAATCCTTAAAAGTGCCTTAAAACAGTAGTTTGGCATAATACCTTTCAAGTCATAAAATTCTTTTTTGGAATAATTTTTAATTTCCAAGTGAATACTTATTTTTGCAATTACCAAGAGAATTTCTTCCCCTTTTTTGTTCTCAAAATGCAAGTGCCATCCAAAACAACTCCTGGATAGGAAGTAGTTCTTGTAGAAGGATCTCCCCAGTATAATTACTATCAGATGCCAATCAAGATGTTGCAAAATGATTCCATTTGTTAAGTTCATGAAACAAACATACATACATTTCACTAACTGAATTCAAAGGTGATCTTTCAAGAACCCCACTTGTTTCCCATGTTCACATTGGAAGATGGTACATGCAAAATTGCTTTGGGGACACAGTGTTGATATTTCAGTTCTGTAAATAAAAAATGCCCCATTAATACTAGGAAAATCTGTGGCTTAGTTACATTCCAGGAAACAACAACCCAGGAAGTCATCTCACACCCAGTGATTTTTCAGGTACAATATGCTTCCACCCAGCAGGATGTAACAAACTGAAAAATATATTGCTAAGTGGAGGTTGTTATGGAACATTAAACATTAGATAGAATCTTCTTTTCCATCCAACACACCTTTAGTAAGGAACAAAATATCTTCAATTCTGTTGGCTAGACCTAGATTTGTAAATGATTCAGAATCTACGCCTGACCACAAATGCAAAAATGTTATGCTCCTGCAGGACAGGGAATTTCAGCAGGTTAAGTTCTAAATTTTTTCTCTTTTTTTCATAATTATTCAGATTCAAGGTTACCTTCCTCTTTGCACCTGATCATTCTCCATTATTGTTAAAAAAATCTAGAGCATTATTAAGATTTGCATATCAATATGAAAATAACTTTTTTGTTTGTGTGTGCACACGTCTGTGTAAATGGAGAACACAAAGAGGTTGAGAATGAAATCAACTGCTATTGTAAATATGCAAGATAATCTAGTACTTTTAATTCAGCTGTCTCTGGCACATTTCTTCTTCTTCTGTGCCATAATTTAATCCTTCTTTCCTCAAATAAGACTAGAAACTGTATATTTTAAAAGTGGTTATAACTTTTTCAGCACCTTGATGCAAATTTCTGATGGGCTATAAAAAAGTACGATTTCTTCATCTGCTTAACGCATCTCTACATTAGTATAGTTTTCTATGCGCAGGTACATTGGTGGTTCAGTGGTAGAATACCTTACACAAGTCCCTTGCGCAACGTCTTTGGTAAGATTGCTGTGGTATTTTGAGGAACTTTTGCAAACATTTCCTGTTTAATCTTTCATCACAGTCTGCCCAATAGGAGAAATATCAAGGCATGCTAAAATCATGGTTATTACAGGATGGATTTTACTTAAATTTCCTTTCCTTATTTCAGCATCAAATTCATTTTTAATAAGCATAGAAGAGATTTGGGTAACGTTAAGCTTTTGACCAAGAAACGCTATTACCTTCTTAAAGTGAGATTAGCTTTAAGAGATTCAGTCTCCCTGATGGGCTCTTTGCAAAAACGATTCAGTCCCATGGCACAAAATCAGCAGCATTTCTGGGCATTAAGTGTTTTCTGCTATTCATACCATGAAGACTGTTGCCACTACTACTTAGATGCCTAGGAAACCATATTGACTAGCCGGTGCATGGATCATGCTTAAACGAACAGCAGACTCCAAAATGCATTTTAAAGCAAACATTCTGACTCACCGTTTTAAAGTATTCTCCTGAGCCTTTGCTTCTTCTGTGTGCTGCTCTTCACATATACATTTTTAATGTGCAGATAGACAAGAGACAAGAGATCTATTTATATCATCATCAGATCAGGTCCTGTATTTTCACACATTACAAAGTGCCTTTCAAAAATTGCCTCCATGAAATATTATAGTTTTCATAGGAAATGCCAGCAAAGAATCCATGCTATGTAAAACGTATAATTTAGGTGAGAGTCTTACTGCATATTATTATTGTCCTGTATCATTCCAGTTTTAATCTTTAGTATGCATTTCTGATATGCAAGTATTTCTTCTTTGGAATTATTTTAAATATGACCACTTTCCTACAACTAATGCAAGATGCCATATAGTTATTCGGCATAACTCCCTTTAATGTTTATATACATGCCAAAAAAGGGAAGAGCAGAATTGTGATGCAAATTAATGTTAAAAACAATTCTAAAAGAGGGTTTAAACTTTAGGTATCTGGGAAAACAGAATAAATGAGTTAAGTTTCAGCCATTTTGTTGTTGCTGCTGCTGCTGCGATTAATTTAAGTAGAAGCTTTTTCATCTTTCACATCAATATCTGTGTGTGCCCACTTCTCTTAATAATAGGAAGAAAAATGCTGCAAGATGCAACATTTCTGTTTGGAACATTACATGAAAGATATTACAGACAATAGGAAGTACTGGTCATTTGAGTTTCCTGTACCCCTTGCACTACATACATAAGAAGCTGTTGGTAATTACATCTGATCTGAACTGCTGAAATACTAACTTCTACAGAATTTGTTATATTTGTTATCTGTCCTCCTAGCAAAAAATTTAAAAAATCAAAATCAAAACATAGTTATAGTGATTCATTTTCAAGTTCATTTTCCCAAATAAATCAGAGGCAGATTTTTTTAAAAAGGAAAGGCAGTATTCGTCATATTTTGAATTCTACACAATGATGTCATATTCCACATTTGCTTGGGAGGGTCTGAAAAGTCTGCAATTTCCCAGTAATTCATTGCCTGCAAGAACTATTATTTGCATACAGACATATATGATTTATGAATGAAGTGATTTAAAAGAAGGATAATACTTTTATTATTCTGATCTATAGCCTTTTGATTCATACCCAAATATTCAGTGTTATAAATTAAAGCATGGCTGTGTATTCTCAGATACAAGAAGCTGAATAGGTTTATAATTATAATATGATTTGAAAAAGTCAGTAAACACATGATAATGAAAACAACGTGTCTCTTTCTGCAGAGGTTCTGAATATGTACTCCTAAAACAAATAAGTTTGCTACACTTAATTCATAATGTAAACAATTCTATGCATACTCACCTAGGTGTACATTGTATTAATTACACGCATTATAAACATTGCATTATAAACATACAAAAATCCAGCGTTTGCAATTTCAATCCTTATTAGGAAGCCCTCTCCACAACAGACAATGGAATAAGATCAATTTCCATGAGGGGCAAATATATGTCCCTACTCGTGTGTTCAAATCTCACCATTCTATGAGGAAAACTAATCACTTCCATTGTTGCCAAATCCCTAACAGCCTGCCAGAAATAAAGCCAACAATAAGAAATAAGGGGAAAATCCCTGGATTTGGCCTTACCTATTTTCTTCATACAGGTAGTCCTCAAACTATGATCATGATTGAGACCATATTACTGAGCAGGGCATTTGTTAAGTGAATTTTGCCCCATTCTACCTGTCTTGCCACTTTTGCTAAGTGAATCACTGCAGTTATTAAGTTAGTAACAGGGTTGTTAAGTGAATCTGGCTTCCCCATTGACTTTGCTTGTGAGAAGGTCGCAAAAAGTGATCACATGACCCCAGGACACTGCAGCCATCATAAATATGAGTCAGTTGCCAAGCATCTGAATTTTGATCACTTGACCATGGGGTTGCCACAGCGGTCACAAGTGTGAAAAATGGTCATCAGTCACTTTTTTCAGTGCCATTGTAACTTCAAGTGGTCACCACACGAACTGTTGTAAGTCGAGGCCTACCTGTACTGTAGCAGACTAAAACAACTGCTAATTTAAGGGGGGGGGAGAAAAAGAGAGAGAAATAGTTGTCTTTCCTTTCCTTTTTTTTTTGTTCAATAGGGAATAAGAGTCACAGGAAGAAAGAGTGTGAGAGTTTTGTCAACTGTAAACATCCTGAGTGAAGAAGTTCTCCAGAGCCAGGGGCCGTGCCCTTAGATTTCATCAAGAAGCATTGCTTTTCTTTGGTTGAATTTCTCCCCTATCCATTCACCCGCCCATATTCTCTGAGAGTTTTCAGACAGTGTGATTTTGACTTTCATAAATAACTAACTATAAGTAACCAAAATAGTAAAATATAGTGTGGATTGGTCCAAGTGGGACACATTGGTCTTTTAGTATGCATAATACAAATCAGCTGTTCTGGTAACCCTCAAATGCTCACTGTTTAGCCAGGCCTTCCAGTTTCAACAGCTTGACTTATTCCTTGTCTTACTTTAAACGGGCTGAAGATACCCTGGCCTTATGATGGCATTTAAAAAATTACAGTACATCTTAAACCGAGACTGCCACCATGAAGATCTATTAAAGTCAAAACTGGATGGTATCTACCAGAGGACCTATTTATGAGAATGTGACCTGCAACTCACAGGTCATTGCCTATTAATCTTGATTTGTCCTTTTTTTTTTTTATCCTTTCCACATTATATCCACCCATTAGTGTTTTTTTTATCCTGCCTTTATTATTTGTATAAATAACTCAAGGCAACGAGCATATCTAATACTCCTTGCTACTCCTATTTTCTCACAACAACTCTGTGAGGTGAATTGGGCTGAGAGAGAGAGAGAGTGACTGGCCCAAAGTCACCCAGCGGGCTTTCTTGGCTGAGGTGGGACTACAAGTCACAGTCTTCTGATTCCTAACCTGGTGCCTTAATTCTTCAAAAGAAAGTTGATGCTGGAGCAGAAGTGTCCATGGGAGAAGTGAAAGAAGACCATTTGGCATAGCTGTCCAGTAAAAATCCTGCCTTTTTATACATGCAACACATTTGATTTTAATTTCAATCTGTTGGCTCCTACCCTTGATTTTGACAGGCTGAGGAAGACAGTCTTTAATATCTTTGTATACTGCCATTATACTTTCTCTTTTATTAGCTAAACATGTCCAGTTCCTCTAAACTATACTCATAATTTCCATATTTCTTATCAACTAGTAGTTTTCCTCTGTCCCTGCAAAATGCAGTATATAGAAACAGGTACAGTATTCCAAATAGAGTTTTAGCAATGCAGAAGCAAGTCCTTGTTTAACTGCAATTGAGCTGAAAATCAAATGGCTCAGCTGCCATACAGAAACAATGTTGTAGAACCAAGAGACTGTGGAGTTGATCTAGGAGCTGTTCAAATATTTCCTGGGGGGGGGGGGAACCATATAAAAATGATATTTGGTTTTTTTCTGCTAAATATCATTGCCTAAAAACCATGGTTGTTTTTCCTATCAATCCTTTCCATTTTTTTAGATGACTGAGGCAAAAATCAATACAATTTATTTTGTATTGATCAATACTTTTTTTTAAGGCAAAACACTTTTCAGAAAATGAAAAGATAATAACTGATTTGTGAACTTGTGGCCTTTGAAGACTGCTACAGGAAATCATGACTTCACCTGATTCTTACCTTCCCATTTCTTCAAAATTTGGCAACTTATTGTTATAGCCCTGACTTAGATTTATGAGGGCAAAGAGCACCGGCAAAGAGAACCTGCAATTTAGAAATCATTGTAGAATTATTGACTTTGGGGTATGAGTAAAAGAGCTGCCAACATAAAAGTGATATGAAGGTTGCCAGAAGTAATTATTATTCATTTATTACTTATTAAAATTGTTTTCTTACTTTCTAACATTAAAAAATGCTTAAGACAATAATAAATTAAAGGATAATGATTAAAGCATAATAAAGGAAAGCATTAAAAATATGTTAAGAAGTCATCTTTTTAAAAAGAAACCATTCGGCAAAATATGGTTGGTCAGACCATTTACTATTTTTTCATTCAAAACAAAGTTATGCTGGGGAAAAAAACCAGGATCCTTCTCCATCCTGTGGCTTTCTATTTTCCAGGAGTTATGCATTTATGATTCTTGAGTACACTCAAATTGAAACTCAGTCTATGTCAGTGACTGACATAGTCTATGTCAGTGACCTTTTAGAGACCGAGTGCCCAAACTGCAACCCAAAACCCACTTATGTATCGTCAGGTGCCGGGTGGGCGTGGCCCATTGGGTGGGTATGGCCCATTGGGTGGGTGTGGCCCATTGGGTGGGTGTGGCCCATTGGGTGTGAGCATGGCCAATTGGGTGGGCGTGGTTGCGATGATAACGGAAGACTGGGTGGGACTAAAAAGTTCAATCAATCCATTCCAACTTTGCGAGATCTTTTTTTCCCCGCAAGAAATTGATTGATTGAATCTTTTTTTTTTGTACCCAGCGGCGGAGGCCTAAAGCGAAAAGGTTTTATAAAACCCAGCTGAAGGCCTAGGACTGGGGCAATGGCACGCGTGCCCACAGAGAGGGCTCTGCATGCCACCTGTGGCACGCATGCCATAGGTTCGCCACCAAGGGTCTATGTAGTAGGTCTCCCAATACTAAACGCCAACAAAATCAACATCCCTCTGAATAGTCTGATGGGACAGTCATTCTTATTTCCTCCTATACCTCTCTTATAGAAAGAGGTATGCCTACATAAACAGGAAAATCAGGCAAGTCTAGTACTTGCCTTAAACAACCAAGTATGGTGAACATCCGACTATGTGTGATCTGAGGACTCTATTGGCCACCTGTACAATGGAATGGAGATTAACAATCTGAAGATTCAGATCTTGTACTTCAAGCATAAAACACTTGATTCCAAAGGATTTTGATTTGTAATTGTTTGTTTGAACTTGAACTCCATACAAAAACATACATCAGCTTAGCCTCCTTGACTGAATGGAAAGATGCTACTAGATACTGTCCTCCTTGACTGGTCCATAAAAGGCAATATTTTCCACTCTTCAAAAAAGTTCTGCTTTTTTTCTGAAGTTGTGTTACCATTCTGAGGTTGCTGAGGAAATGGTGGTGGTTTGATTTTTCAGTTGAACATCTATCCAGCTCTCTGCCATCTCCCTGGCTACCATACTGTGTGATCTCAGAAAGCTTTATGGGAGAAAATCCTTTATCATGTCTGCTCTTAAAATTTAGTTGAGGGATGGGAAGAACCTGTTGGAGAGACAGAAAATTAATAAAAAAACATCAGAAGTATATTAATCCTTCACTCTTCTTTTTTCTTTATCATCAGGAGTGAGTCTTTAATTTTAAGGGCATACAAACCACCCTTAAATGGATGTAAATTTCTTAAAAAATATATTTTTTAAGGTTTTATCTGGCCTGATATGTAATTCAGAAAATCAAACTGTTTATATTTAGCTATTGGAATCAATTGGAAAACTGTACATATTAGTATTTTGTTATAATTTTTTGAACATTTTTTAAATCATTCAGTCAACTTGGGAAGCATTCATTTCAGCTATACACAACTGCAAAATTGATCAAAATGTCTTACTGAATCCATACTCTCTTGTGCCAAACTGAAAAACCAAGCATTAGTTTAAAACAAAAAAAATAAACAAAAACTCTCCACAATCCACTGCCATAATTGTACCCACAAAAAATATGCCTGATGTTCTTCTTTTAAAGATCATCAATAACAACAAAAAGTCAGGTATAAAAGACTTGCAAGTACAAATAATCACAATAATCTTACTGAAATGTATTCAACGATATTGTGAAACTCTCCTTTATAAGCTAATGCTAAATCTTAATTTCTATTTCAATTTTACTATAGTAGTTTGTACTATAGTACTTCGACTTGACAGCTTGTTTTTCTCTGCAGACCAAGTCCAAGTCTTCCATTTGTGTAATTTTATGTATCCATCTTCTCTCTCTCTCTCTCTCTCTCTCTCTCTCTCTCTCTCTCTCTCTCTCTCTCTCTTCCACCCTCCCTCCCTCCCTCTCTGACAGAACAAGGAAATAAAATGCATATAGGTAAACAATAGTCTTAACCATGTAATTCCTGCCAATTGTGAGAGAAATAACAGTGCCTCACTAATACATCTGGATCCTGGCTTTGAGGTCATATTGTTCTATGTTCAGAACAAATTTGTGCATATTTTGACACAGAAATGAAGTATGTGAATAAGAAGTCTAATTTGCATCAGAAACGTACCTCCACTTCCCATGAAAGTAGACATATCTCTGAAATGTGATGTGATTAATATGAATGAAATTAGGCATCCTTCCACAAATCTGTAAATACAAGTGTGTAAATCATATTGGTGATGTTAGCCTTTTGTACTGTAACATTTCTACCCCCAGTTTAAAGTACTTTCTATGAAATAGAACCCAGATCTTGGGAAAGACTCAGTTTTAAATCATCATCATCTTCTACTTCTTCTTCTTCTTCTTCTTCTTCTTCTTCTTCTTCTTCTTCTTCTTCTTCTTCTTCTTCTTCTTCTTCTTCTTCTTCTTCTTCTTCTTCTTCTTCTTCTTCTTCTTCTTCTTCTTCTTCTTCTTCTTCTTATAATAATAATAATAATAATAATAATAATAATAATAGTAATAATAAAGTTGGAAGGGACCTTTGAGATCATCTAGTCCAACCCCCTGCTCAGGCAGGAAAACCTATACCAGTGATGGCGAACCTTTTAGAGACCGAGTGCCCAAAAACTGGCCCTGCTCCTGCTCCACCCCCTGCTCCGCCCCTGCTCTGCCCCCACCCCATCCCCCACCCTTCCTGCCCGCAGGGCCACTCACCGCCTCCAGGGCCTGCCGCAGATCGCCCAGGCAGCCCAGCAGCACCATGGTGGCCACGCCCTCTGCCCGCACCCCGCAGCATCAACTGTGCAGGATGGGGCGTGAGGGCAGAGACTTGTCTACGCTGCCTGGCTGCCATGTCCTTGGCTGCGCTGCTCTGTGTGGGCCACACTCGGGGGCAACTCTCCTCCAGGGGGGCTGCTAGTGAGGAGGGGGTTGCGGGGGGAGGCGAGGCTGGGGCAACAGCATGTGTGCCCACAGAGAGGGCTCCGAGTGCCGCCTCTGGCACGCGTGCCATAGGTTCGCCACCACTGCCCTATACCATTTTGGACAAATGGCTGTCCATTCTCTTCTTAAAAACTTTCAGTGTTGGAGCATTCACCACTTCTGGAGGCAGGTTGTTATGTATATGAGATGCCAATACTTCTTTTCTTCAAAAACAGGAAAGGTCAAGAGAGAGCACAGAGAAATGTGTATAAATACATCTACTATTAACCTCACTGGAGTAGATGTTTGAACCTTTGTCATTTATATTTAAATAAATGTGTTTCATGCAGCCTTTCCTTTCTGATCTCCCAGCCAAGGAAGGAACAAGTCTTTCTTTGTTTTAGCTCTGTTTTTGTAGTTTTTAATCTTTTTAATAATTCATAATGAATAATGGTTTTAGGTATTTATTATTTTAGGTTTGTTTTATGCCATCCAGAGCTGCTTTTTTTGGTGACATGGGTTGCTATATGAAGTAGATATATAAATAACTAAATCTGAAATTTGCCTATACCTCAGTATCCATTGCTTGCCTATGGACCGATTGAGAACCCTTTGACAACACCACGATATAAAATCTCAGTGATAGGCTTTGCTCCCTGCTTGAAAATTATTGTGCAAAATTGCTATATAATTATATACCTGTGCAAATATAAGGCTTATATATTCTCATAAGGTTATAAGTCAATGTTTGTTTCTCATTTATGCCTCAGAAAAGTGACTTTTCTTGTTTAATGGAAGTAATTAAGCAATCTTTCATTAGGATTTAGTCTTTACTTAATTCTGTATGGCCTAATTTAGCCAAGATGTTATGCTCCCAAGAAAGACATAATTAAGGAAACCACAAGAATATGTTCCCAGAGGGTTAGAGTTTGGCAGAACATTACATAGCCATATCCATGGGGTCATGTGAAAAGCCTACTTTGTATACGTAATGCAGTATTTGGGTCAGAGAACATACATCACAGAGAGTTTCTTTAAAAAGCTCATCACTGCTCTGTCCAGGATGTTCTGCTGAACTATCTTCTTCACAACATGTTCATTTGACCACTGCTGAAAGCATCATCTCTTTTAGCCAGTTGATGATGACTGAATACAGGATAGAACGGAAAGGGCCAATTTCAAACAAGAAATTGATGTTACACTCAACTTTCACATAATTTTAACCTTATCTTATTTGAGGGGTCTACATCAAATTTGAAGGGATAGTGAAATGCCTCTATATCGGATTTGGGTCTAACAGGTTCGCTCAGAATAAAACAAATTATGTAGGCCTGAATAATTCTTTTAGTGCTGCAGCTGGATGCTGGGTTTTTTTTTCCCCAGTACAGTTTTAAAAGAAGCAGCACAGCATTATTATTATAATTTAATTTATATGACTGTTTCCATATCTTGGTATAATAATATGTGTAATAATCAGAGTGGTGTAGGAAATGAGCTTGACATAGCTAATAACTTTTACCCTGCTAGTTGTGGGATAAGCTGCAAGATCATCTTCTGCAGTCTTTTTCACTCCTTTGAGAAAGGACAGGATAAAAATGAAGGAAATAAAACAAATAAGCAAGCTATAAAAGCTAGCCTACCCGCAGTTACTCATATATTACAAGGAATTATGAATAAACATACTGTAAATTACTAGATTTTATCAAGGCTTTAATGTAATGTTCGTACAAGTGGAAATTTTAACCTGAAGGCCCCCTTCAGCAAAGGATAGAGGCTTAGTTCTGGATCAGGGTTTCTGCATTCTGGATAGATTTTAGATTTAGATTTTCCATAAACATTGGAAGATGGCCTACAAAAGAGCCCCTCCTTCAGTACTGGTTTTTTGTTGTTTTTTTAAAATAGAATAACAGAGTTGGAAGGGACCTTGGAGGTCTTCTAGACCAGCGGTTCTCAACCTATGGGTCGCGACCCCATTTGGGGTCGATCGACCATTTCACGGGGGGTCGCCAAGCAAGGCTGTCCGCCATTTTTCCCCCCTTTTCTGGCGGGTGCCTTACCTCCCTTGAGCTGGGCCAGCTGGTGGTCGGCCTGCTCCGTCTCTGCCGCTTGCCAGCTACACCTCGGCCGGCGCAGGGGGCAGAACCACGCATGCACGGCGCTCCCGGGCAGGGAAAGTCCTCGACTTACAACCGGTTGGGTAGTCCTCGACTTACAACTGGTTTAGTCCTCAACTTACGACCAGTTTAGTCCTCAACTTACGACCGGTTTAGTCCTTGACTTACGGCCGGTTGGGGGTCGCGGCATTAAAAAGGTTGAGAACCACTGTTCTAGACCAACCCTCTGCTCAAGCAGGAAACCTGGCCTATACCATTTCAGAAATGGTTTCACAAATGTTTTGTGAAAGCAGCGAGGGGGGAATGGCTAAGAATGCAGAATCTTTTTACTACCATTCTCTGCATTAAGCATCTGGGACACACAAACCTGAAGTATCACTGGATTGCAGCAGAAGAGCTACAGAAAACTCTTTTTGCTGTCCTCTAGTGGTGGTTCAGATTTTTGTGACCAGAATATGGTATCAAGCTTTCTCTCTGTTTGATTTTCAGGTGCCTAAAGCAAATAAATCTTCACCATTTTTAATGTAAATACCAGCTCTACTTTTTACTGATGAGCCTCCAATTGTACCTTTAGGAGGCTTATTTTTATTCTCTTTACTCTGTCAATGCACAAAGTGTGTTTCTGTATTAAGGATGTGGTTCAGTCAAACTGTGTCCTGGGAGAATAATAGACAATAAAGAACACACAATGACATTCTTTCCTTGCAGCTGATACAGCTTAGAAAAGTCTGAAAAAGCTCTTCTGTTCTGTAACAATTCTGCTTCTGTATTTTTACATTTTTTTTCTTTTCAGTTTTTACTGAAGACATTTGTATCAAAACATGATATTTGTTTAAGGATTCATCTGCCCCTTCCACTTAATTACACCACCGAAACTCTAATTCTTTGCTTCTAACGTCACTGTGGGTTTACTGAGTGTATTTGCCAAAAAAACGAGAACTAGGACTACAGGTAGAGGATAAACAGAAGGAGCAGATTCCCTCTTGAGAAACAGATCTTTTAAAAATCTAAATATTTTCACTCATCAAGAGCAAAAGGAAGGACAGAAAACACATGACAAGTTCCAGAGGTGCAGCTGGAACATTTTAACAAGACCTTTGGCAAACTTAAATGCAAAGATGCCCTGTCACTCTGAGAGAAAATATTTTAAAAGTATAGGCTCCGAATTATTTGTATTGTTTCAATTTAATTAGGCCTATGAAAGTCTACAAGAATAGAATGTGGTCTACATCTATCTATCTATCTATCTGTCTGTCTGTCTGTCTGTCTGTCTGTCTGTCTGTCTGTCTATCATATAACATATATTAACACCACTCTCAGATTTCCTGCCTGATATCTACATTGACCTCAGGAACCTACAAAATTACTTTTGCTGTCTTTTAGCACTTCCATGTACCTATCTACTCTAATCCTCACAAGCTGCATTACACCCATGGTGACATTTTGTTGATCCTCTGGTGGCCCATGCTGGGGACGGTCAAAACAACTCAGCATGAACCCAGGATGCTTTGCAATGTCAAGATGAAAAGTGCCTTAGAACAACACGTTCAGCTTAGTCCTTGCAGAGCAGTACTATGAAAATGACCCCTGGCTGTCAGGTGTTCTTGGAGATGTATTTGTTCTTACAGTATTTACGCTCTTAATTTTATGGGTTGTCCTGCTGGTGACTAAACAGCAAGAGGCTGGAAAGAGATTTACTGGTAGCCTTGATAATTAACACTAAAAGGTCAGATTTTTGTATCTGTTATTATCTGCTATCCCATTCTTTGTGATACTCTTGAAAAAGCATATTTTTTCTTAGTCCTAATTGTTTTTAACATGGGAGTTGCTTGGGCTACTAAGTATTCCTTTCACCTATTTATGTTCAGGACTGCCTTTTTTTTCATTTTTTTTAATCTGTTTGGTACTATTGATACCTGTTTATATTGCAGTTTAAATAAGATAAGGACAAGTACATAGCCCTTTTGTTAAATGATGTTTCGCATTCTGCATTTACTATTGGCAATTGGCTTACAGCAGGCATGTCCAAAGTCCGGCCCGCGGGCCATTTGCGGCCCGCAGCCCGGTTTAATCCGGCCCTCGAACAGCCCTCCCTGCTCTATGTAAATGCGGCCCTCCCATGGCCCTCCGGCAAGTCCCATGAGAGAGAGAGACACACACAGAGACAGAGACAGAGGCACTTGCACTTGCACTTCTGTCTCTCTCTCTCTCTCTCTCTCATGGGACTTGCCCCCTTGCAGGGCTCCTCATTGGCCCTGCACCCGGGTGCCCCGCCCCCTGGGAGAAGGGCGGACAGGAAGTCCCTTTCCCGAGCTGGCCCCGTCCCAGGCGCACGTGGCTGGGGAGCCATGCGGGGAAGCCCC
>NW_015386240.1:208606-382724 GCF_001527695.2 Protobothrops mucrosquamatus
AAAGAGAAAGAGAGAGAGGGGAGAGGAAAGGGAAAGGAAAGAGAGAGAGAGAGAAAGAGGAAAGAGAGGGAGAGGAAAGAGGCATAAAATAATTCATTTACATTTAATTGTAATGGTTCAAAGAATGTTCGGAAAAATGTTCGGCCCTCCAGCACGTTCACTTCATCCAATCTGGCCCTCTTTGAAAAAAGTTTGGACATCCCTGGCTTACAGTATAGTACTGTGATCTAGCACTGATTAGCTGCTTTCAGTCATGGAGAACTCAGCCAAGCCAATACAGATAGTCCTCAACTTACAATATTTAGTGACTGTTCAAAGTTACAATGTCACTGAAAAAGTGACTTATGACCATTTTTCACACTTATGACCATTGCAGCATCCCCATTTTTAAATGATCAAAATTCAGACACTTGGCAACTGACTTATATTTATGATGGTTGCAGTATCACAGGGTCAAGTGATCATCTTTTGCAATCTTCTGACAAGCCAAGTCAATGGGGAAAACCAGATTCATTTAACAACCATGTTACTAAGTTAATAATGGCAGTGATTCACTTAACAATTGTGGCAAAAAAGGTCATAAAATGGGGCAAACGTCACTTAACAAATGTCTCACTTAGCAACACGGGCTATCTGTATATATTCCTTTAATTCATTAATGAATGCAAGTATGTTAGACAGCAGAAAGCAGCAGCCACCCATTGTATCAATTAGCTTTCATCTACTTACTGAAATATGTACCAGTGCCTATTTTATTAGATAGTAAGATTTTGAAAATCATCCTTTTTCTAGTACCCTTTCTTAAAATGACACAAACAACCTTGGGACAGACCCAGATACCAATTCATAGATTTTATCTCTCAATGCTATTTTAGGACTTTGTCACATCAGCTACAAAATCAAAGGAATATAGAGTATTACCTTTCAATATGAAATATGCCATTAAAAACATCTCTGCAGATAAATCAGCTGGCTTGGAGAGCTAAATATTAGTACATCCCATGCAATTTCTGTTCTGGCTTGGGTGCAGTTATTGCCTCCCAAACTCTCCCATCAAAAGATAAAGAGAGAGTCATAAATAATGGGAAAGAGAAAGAGAAAATAATGTATCTGGTAATCTCCCAGGCCTGTGTTGGTATCTACAATACTAACATGAATGGACAGCATGAACATGCAAGGAATACCCAGTCTATTAGGAAAATCTATTTTAACTTTATTCACACTCCAACGTATTCTTTGAGGAATGAAGTCAATGGGGTTTCTGTTCATAGAAATATGATAGTACTACTTTTTAAAAAAAGAAATCAAAATAGTCCCTTGATATTCAGCAACAATACATTTACAGGAATGTATCAAAATCTCATAAACTCTGGAGCTGAAATTTAGAAATTAAATACAGTGGTGTCCCTAGAGCAGAGTAACTTCATGGCTAACAACAAATAATGCACTGCCTTTCAGTTGGGAATACAGATTTCGATTTCTAAGTATAAACCAGGAAGGTTATTTCAGGTGAGCTCTTTGTTTATGGTGCACCTGCTATTTTTGATAGAATAAGAACAGCAAAGGGAAAAGTTGCACATGGGAGGACATAGTGATATTTCTCCAAAACTCCTGTTATAGGACAGTCTTCATTTTTCTAGAGACTCTACTGATCCTTAAAATGAAGAAACCCAGCAACCTGAACCCCTTTATTCCACAAAAAGGAAAAATAACATGTGTATTCATTGGTTGAACAATGACCATGAAATAGTCACGATGTACTTTGTTGTCACCAGGAGAAAGTAAACGTATTAAGATAAATCATCTTGAGCTATGAAACTGTAAAGTTACTAACGACTACTTCAAATAAGCTGCTCTTTGATACTGTTCAAAGATAATGCAAATTCAAATGATCTGAAAACACTAATATAAATAATGTAGCATATTTAGTTACAAAACAAATGTGCTAGCAACAGCTATCAATCAACCTTAAAAATCAGTTTTTATAGATGCAGAGCACTGCACTTTGGGATGAAGTAACATTTATGGATCTGCACAATTTCCCCCTGTGCAAATCATACCTACCTTTCTCAACACAATACATTTATTTTTTGTTGTATATTTGAGTTCAGGTCCTACAGAATAGTCATCAAGATAGCTGATTTGTGGCTGGAATGGATGGCTGTGTCATTTTGTGACTACATTTAATAGTCAAAATTCCTTAAATTTCACCAAGCCAGGCACTGGAATATTATCATTCCAAATATATGCATATAGTAAAAATACTGGACATTGCTCAAGTTCATTCTTAGTGGCAAATGATTCAAAAATACCATACTAAACTTCCAACATTACTTTTATTTTGTTCTGTTGTATGGAACACAAAGAGAGAATATAAAACAGGAAGAATAAAATAATAATACATACATGAGAAACAAGGAATCTAAATAATGTCAGGATTAGTTTTCTAGCATAAGATTAGTAAATTACAAAGGATTAAATGTAAAATATCTCTTTATGTGACTAAAAATCCTGCCAAGTAAATGTGTGTGTGTGTGTGTTTGACTTTGTCAAAAGGTCACAAAAGATCATGTGGCCCCCCAAGATACTGCAACCCTCATAAATATGAGTCAGTTGCCAAGGAGCTGAATTTTTATTATGTGTCCATGGGGAAGCTGCATTGATTGTGAAAAACAGTCATTAGTCATTTTTTTCAGTGATGTTGTAACTTTGAACAGTCACTAAATGAACCGTTGTTAAGTCGAGCACTACCTGTATTCAAATTCTGTATCAATTTAATGTCTTTGACTTGTTCAGATTTAGAGTCATACTTCACCAACACCTTATAAATCAAGCCCAACAAATGTTTTGAACTGATTTTCAAATTCAGTTAAGCTTCTCAATATTTCCTGCAGCATCAGTAAACCAAACATGTTTCTTCCTAAATAATACTACCTCTGTGGAGTATTTGCAAAAAAAGATGCAGCTGTTTTAAGGAGTTGCAGTTCCATGTGTGCACTGAAAAACTTTTTTGCCTTTGAATCTGAAGTGTTGCACATAAATCAGAAGCCTCAACCTAGGTTATGCAAACCTCAATGGTTATGGTCTTTTTGGCCTTCAAACAATGGCTTAGAGCAGTGGTGGCGAACCTATGGTACGGGTGCCAGAGGCGGCACTTGGAGCCCTCTCTGTGGGCACATGTGCCATTGCCCCAGACTTGCCTCCCCCTGCAACCCCCTCCTCACCAGCAGCCCCCCTGGAGGAGTTGCTCCTGAGCATGGCCCACACGGAGCAGTGCAGCCAAGGAAATGGCAGCCAGGCAGCGTAGACAAGACTCTTCCCTCACGCCCCATTGCGCACAGTTGATGCTGCGGGGCACAGGCAGAGGCCGTGGCTGCCATGGCGTTGCTGGGCGATCTGTGGCAGGCCCTGGAGACGGGCAGGTGGGGCGGGGCCAGTTTTTGGACACTCGGTCTCTAAAAGGTTCGCCATCACTGGCTTAGAGACTAATCCCTGAAGTTTTCTTGGTGCAGTGGTTAAAATGCAGTATTGCAAGCTAATTCTGCCGATTGCTAGCAGTTTGGTCCTGACCGGCTCAAGGTTGACTCAGACTTTCATCCTTCCGAGGTCAATAAAATGAAGACTCAGATTGTTGGAGGCAATATGCTTAGAGTGGGATATATACCGCCCTTTGAAGTGGTATATAAATCTAAGTGCTATTGCAATTGCTATTTTTCAAAAATAGTTTGCCCTGGCCTCCTTGATTTTATAATCTGTGCAGTAGCAAATATAATACCGTGCATGATCTCACTTTGCTGAAGTCTTGAAATGAGTTAGGTCCCCAACAGAGAATGAAATAACATATGCAGCAGTTACTGGTTTCCCCCTGAACCTGCTATGCACTTGAGAAGTCAGTAATTAAATTGATTTGACCATTCTTGGCTAGCTCATTTGCTCTATTCATAAAGGTTTAGAACTGGGTAATACCTCTGCGTCTAAACAATCTTTGTCTGCTGTGAACAAAACACGTCTTAAGACCTTGTTTGTTTATTTTCCCTGTCTAAATAAAGCTGACTGTGACCGCAAGATAGATTCAACACGTTTGCCTTGCTCTTTTTTTTATTTACTTAGAGTGCAGCTCTTCTTACACAAGGAAATACTCCCACCACGTTTAAGATAAACACAGCATTATGCAATAACATATTTTAATAGACCAACCACTGAAGAGCTGATGAAGCCTCTCAGGCTGTGCTCAAACCTTTTAAAGTAAACTAGGTTTTAAAAGGGTGAAGGCAGACCTTGTTATAATGTCCCGGTCAATTCATACTGCTGCATACCACTTGTTTATATAAATCAAGAGTGTAAAAAGNGCTGATACAGCTTAGAAAAGTCTGAAAAAGCTCTTCTGTTCTGTAACAATTCTGCTTCTGTATTTTTACATTTTTTTTCTTTTCAGTTTTTACTGAAGACATTTGTATCAAAACATGATATTTGTTTAAGGATTCATCTGCCCCTTCCACTTAATTACACCACCGAAACTCTAATTCTTTGCTTCTAACGTCACTGTGGATTTACTGAGTGTATTTGCCAAAAAACCGAGAACTAGGACTACAGGTAGAGGATAAACAGAAGGAGCAGATTCCCTCTTGAGAAACAGATCTTTTAAAAATCTAAATATTTTCACTCATCAAGAGCAAAAGGAAGGACAGAAAACACATGACAAGTTCCAGAGGTGCAGCTGGAACTTTTTAACAAGAACTTTGGCAAACTTAAATGCAAAGATGCCCTGTCACTCTGAGAGAAAATATTTTAAAAGTATAGGCTCCAAATTATTTGTATTGTTTCAATTTAATTAGCCCTATGAAAGTCTACAACAGTGGTTCTCAACCTGTGGGTCAGGACCCCATTTGGGGTCGATCGACTATTTCACGGGGGTCGCCAAGCAAGGCTGTCCGCCTTTTTTTTTTGTCCGCCATTTTTTCCCCCTTTTCCGGCGGGTGCCTTACCTCCCTTTGGCTGGGCCAGCTGGTGGTTGGCCTGCTCTGTCTCTGCCGCTTGCCAGCTACGCCTCGGCCGGCGCAGGGGGCGGAACCACACATGTGCGGCACTCCCGGGCAGGGAAAGTCCTCGACTTACGACCAATTGGGTAGTCCTCGACTTACGACCGGTTTAGTCCTCGACTTACGATCGGTTTAGTCCTCGACTTACGACTGGTTTAGTCCTCGACTTACGACCGGTTGGGGTCGTGGCATTAAAAAGGTTGAGAACCACTGGTCTACAAGAATAGAATGTGATCTACATCTATCTATCTATCTATCTGTCTGTCTGTCTGTCTGTCTGTCTGTCTGTCTGTCTGTCTGTCTGTCTATCTATCATATAACATATATTAACACCACTCTCAGATTTCCTGCCTGATATCTACATTGACCTCAGGAACCTACAAAATTATTCTTGCTGTCTTTTAGCACTTCCATGTACCGATCTACTCTAATCCTCACAAGCTGCATTACACCCATGGTGACATTTTGTTGATCCTCTGGTGGCCCATGCTGGGGACGGTCAAAACAACTCAGCATGAACCCAGGATGCTTTGCAATGTCAAGATGAAAAGTGCCTTAGAACAACACGTTCAGCTTAGTCCTTGCAGAGCAGTACTATGAAAATGACCCCTGGCTGTCAGGTGTTCTTGGAGATGTATTTGTTCTTACAGTATTTACGCTCTTAATTTTATGGGTTGTCCTGCTGGTGACTAAACAGCAAGAGGCTGGAAAGAGATTTACTGGTAGCCTTGATAATTAACACTAAAAGGTCAGATTTTTGTATCTGTTATTATCTGCTATCCTATTCTTTGTGATACTCTTGAAAAAGCATATTTTTTCTTAGTCCTAATTGTCTTTAACATGGGAGTTGCTTGGGCTACTAAGTATTCCTTTCACCTATTTATGTTCAGGACTGCCTTCTTTTTCATTTTTTTTTAATCTGTTTGGTACTACTGATACCTGTTTATATTGCAGTTTAAATAAGATAAGGACAAGTACATAGCCCTTTTGTTAAATGATGTTTCGCATTCTGCATTTACTATTGGCAATTGGCTTACAGCATAGTACTGTGATCTAGCACTGATTAGCTGCTTTCAGTCATGGAGAACTCAGCCAAGCCAATACAGATAGTCCTCAACTTACAATATTTAGTGACTGTTCAAAGTTACAATGTCACTGAAAAAGTGACTTATGACCATTTTTCACACTTATGACCATTGCAGCATCCCCATTTTTACATGATCAAAATTCAGACAGTTGGCAACTGACTTATATTTATGATGGTTGCAGTATCACAGGGTCAAGTGATCATCTTTTGCAATCTTCTGACAAGCCAAGTCAATAGGGAAAACCAGGTTCATTTAACAACCATGTTACTAAGTTAATAATGGCAGTGATTCACTTAACAATTGTGGCAAAAAAAAGTCATAAAATGGGGCAAACGTCATTTAACAAATGTCTCAGCAACATGGGCTATCTGTATATATTCCTTTAATTCATTAATGAATGCAAGTATGTTAGACAGCAGAAAGTAGCAGCCACCCATCGTATCAATTAGCTTTCATCTACTTACTGAAATATGTACCAGTGCCTATTTTATTAGGTAGTAAGATTTTGGAAATAATCCTTTTTCTAGTACCCTTTCTTAAAATGACACAAACAGGGAAACCAACCTTGGGACAGACCCAGATATCAATTCATAGACTTTATCTCTCAATGCTATTTTAGGACTTTGTCACATCAGCTACAAAATCAAAGGAATATAGAGAGTATTACCTTTCAATATGAAATATGCCATTAAAAACATCTCTGCAGATAAATCAGCTGGCTTGGAGAGCTAAATATTAGTACATCCCATGCAATTTCTGTTCTGGCTTGGGTGCAGTTATTGCCTCCCAAACTCTCCCATCAAAAGATAAAGAGAGAGTCATAAATAATGGGAAAGAGAAAGAGAAAATAATGTATCTGGTAATCTCCCAGGCCTGTGTTGGTATCTACAATACTAACATGTATGGACAGCATGAACATGCAAGGAATATCCAGTCTATTAGGAAAATCTATTTTAACTTTATTCACACTCCAAAGTATTCTTTGAGGAATGAAGTCGATGGGGTTTCTGTTCATCGAAATATGATAGTACTACTTTTTAAAAAAAGAAATCAAAATAGTCCCTTGATATTCAGCAACAATACATTTACAGGAATGTATCAAAATCTCATAAACTCTGCAGCTGAAATTTAGAAATTAAATACAGTGGTGTCCCTAGAGCAGAGTAACTTCATGGCTAACAACAAATAATGCACTGCCTCTCAGTTGGGAATACAGATTTCGATTTCTAAGTATAAACCAGGAAGGTTATTTCAGGTGAGCTCTTTGTTTATGGTACACCTGCTATTTTTGATAGAATAAGAACAGCAAAGGGAAAAGTTGCACATGGGAGGACATAGTGATATTTCTCCAAAACTCCTGTTATAGGACAGTCTTCATTTTTCTAGAGACTCTACTGATCCTTAAAATGAAGAAACCCAGCAACCTGAACCCCTTTATTCCACAAAAAGGAAAAATAACATGTGTATTCATTGGTTGAACAATGACCATGAAATAGTCACAATGTACTTTGTTGTCACCAGGAGAAAGTAAACGTATTAAGATAAATCATCTTGAGTTATGAAACTGTAAAGTTACTAATGACTACTTCAAATAAGCTGCTCTTTGATACTGTTCAAAGATAATGCAAATTCAAATGATCTGAAAACATTAATATAAATAATGTAGCATATTCAGTTACAAAACAAATGTGCTAGCAACAGCTATCAATCAACCTTAAAAATCAGTTTTTATAGATGCAGAGCACTGCACTTTGGGATGAAGTAACATTTATGGATCTACACAATTTCCCCCTGTGCAAATCATACACAATACATTTATTTTTTGTTGTATATTCAAGTTCAGGTCCTACAGAATAGTCATCAAGATAGCTGATTTGTGGCTGGAATGGATGGCTGTGTCATTTTGTGACTACATTTAATAGTCAAAATTCCTTAAATTTCACCAAGCCAGGCACTGGAATATTATCATTCCAAATATATGCATATAGTAAAAATACTGGACATTGCTCAAGTTCATTCTTAGTGGCAAATGATTCAAAAAAAACCATACTAAACTTCCAACCTTACTTTTATGTTGTTCTGTTGTATGGAACCCAAAGAGAGAATATAAAACAGGAAGAATAAAATAATAATACATACATGAGAAACAAGGAATCTAAATAATGTCAGGATTAGTTTTCTAGCATAAGATTAGTAAATTACAAAGGATTAAATGTAAAATATCTCTTTATGTGACTAAAAATCCTGCCAAGTAAATGTGTGTGTGTGTGTGTGTGTATGTGTGTATTTGACTTTGTCAAAAGGTCACAAAATGAGATCATGTGGCCCCCCAGGATACTGCAACCCTCATAAATATGAGTCAGTTGCCAAGGAGCTGAATTTTGATTATGTGTCCATGGGGAAGCTGCATTGATTGTAAGTGTGAAAAACAGTCATTAGTCATTTTTTTCAGTGATGTTGTAACTTTGAACAGTCACTAAATGAACCGTTGTAAGTCGAGCACTACCTGTATTCAAATTCTGTATCAATTTAATGTCTTTGACTTCTTCAGATTCAGAGTCATACTTCACCAACACCTTATAAATCAAGCCCAACAAATGTTTTGAACTGATTTTCAAATTCAGTTAAGCTTCTCAATATTTCCTGCAGCATCAGTAAACCAAACATGTTTCTTCCTAAATAATACTACCTCTGTGGAAAGCATTTGCGAAAAAAGATGCAGCTGTTTTAAGGAGTTGCAGTTCCATGTGTGCACTGAAAAACCTTTTTGCCTTTGAATCTGAAGTGTTGCACATAAATCAGAAGCCACAACCTAGGTTATGCAAACCTCAATGGTTATGGTCTTTTTGGCCTTCAAACAATGGCTTAGAGCAGTGGTTGCGAACATGGCATGGATGCCAGAGGCGGCACTCGGAGCCCTCTCTGTGGGCACATGTGCCATTGCCCCAGCCTTGCCTCCCCCCGCAACCCCCTCCTCACCAGCAGCCCCCCTGGAGGAGTCGCCCCTGAGCATGGCCCGCATGGAGCAGTGCAGCCAAGGACATGGCAGCCAGGCAGCATAGACAAGACTTTGCCCTCACGCATAGTTGATGCTGCGGGGCGCGGGCAGAGGGTGTGGCTGCCATGGCGCTGCTGAGCGATCTGCGGTGGGCCCTGGAGATGGGAAGGCGGGGTGGGGGCGGAGCAGGGGCAGGGGGTGGACCGGCTCAAGCTTGACTCAGACTTCCATCCTTCCGAGGTCAGTAAAATGAGGACTCAGATTGTTGGAGGCAATATGCTTAGAGTGGGATATATACCGCCCTTTGAAGTGGTATATAAATCTAAGTGCTATTACAATTGCTATTTTTCAAAAATAGTTTGCTCTGGCCTCCTTGATTTTATAATCTGTGCAGTAGCAAATATAATACCGTGCATGATCTCACTTTGCTGAAGTCTTGAAATGAGTTAGGTCCCCAACAGAGAATGAAATAACATATGCAGCAGTTACTGGTTTCCCCCTGAACCTGCTATGCACTTGAGAAGTCAGTAATTAAATTGATTTGACCATTCTTGGCTAGCTCATTTGCTCTATTCATAAAGGTTTAGAACTGGGTAATACCTCTGCGTCTAAACAATCTTTGTCTGCTGTGAACAAAACACGTCTTAAGACCTTGTTTGTTTATTTTCCCTGTCTAAATAAAGCTGACTGTGACCGCAAGATAGATTCTACACGTTTGCCTTGCTCTTTTTTTTATTTACTTAGAGTGCAGCTCTTCTTACACAAGGAAATACTCCCACCACATTTAAGATAAACACAGCATTATGCAATAACATATTTTAATAGACCAACCACTGAAGAGCTGATGAAGCCTCTCAGGCTGTGCTCAAACCTTTTAAAGTAAACTAGGTTTTAAAAGGGTGAAGGCAGACCTTGTTATAATGTCCCGGTCAATTCATACTGCTGCATACCACTTGTTTATATAAATCAAGAGTGTAAAAAGTTTTTTAGTTGGGAAAGGGGTGAGAGGAGACCACACTGTGGATTCTTATTTAGTCAGGGGCCTTTGAGGACCACAAGGCATCATGGCAGAGACACAGTACCAGCAGCAAAGTTGTTCTTTTTTGGTTTTATTACTCAAAGTAGATGCATGAAGACCTACTGCTTTTTTTTTAAAGGAAAGGGAAAAAAGCTGGATATCACTGAAAGCTGCCATTTTGCCTCAGATTTTGGACAGAATAGGGGCATTGTCCATCCAAATAGTTGCACAACAATCAACACTTAATGGGTATGTTACTTAAATAAGAATCAGGGGTTACCATTATCTTATATTGCTTGTACTAATCATTTAGATAGTGGGACTCCAGTGACAGGAAGTACTTTAGTAATCTGGTGATAATTTGTGCTGTGATTCTGAAGCTTAACAAAATTGTACCTAGGTTACCTTTCCCGCAACTATTGTTTTATAATATTTGAAGTGGAAAATATGAAAGTCTCTTTGTGCACTGCGTCAACACAGCCAATCTTTATGATGATTTATGTCAGCTAACTCACACCTCTAAGTCCCTGAGGGAACAAAAACAGATGCTTAGATTAATTTCAAAACTTTTCCTTTGTTACCCTTATCATAAATGTGCTTTTCAAAGAAGCTGGGGGAAGGGAGGTGAGATCAAAGGTTGTTGGGTTTTTTTTTAAAGCAAACTTAGAGAACTGCCCATCTAGAGCTTGTTAGAGACGAGGCCTGCCAATACTTTTCCAAGTTTCAATCATTATCTTCTTTGTCACTTCAGATAGTCAGCTGCTTCACTGCATAATCAGAAGTAAGAAATGGGATAGATAATCCTGTTTAATATGTAACAGAGGCTTCTTACAGATAATTAGAATATTTGCTTTTCATATGGTTAAGTGTGTTCTGAGAAGGCATGCACCCCTCAACAAGTTAATCCCATTCTACATGAAATATCACACTTCCCAATAAAAAATTAACCCAGCTAGTTTTTGAAATGTACAGCTATCTTTCTTCTAGACTGTGGTTTTAATTCAAACGTCTGAAAACTGTTCTTATATTGTGAATAACTGGGATTATTCTGATAATAATCATACGGTTATTAGCACAACCGGTGATTGTTGAGTCTTCTCTTCAGAAGCATGCAATGGCATATGCATTCAAGGCTGAATCAACCTGGATAGTTTAATTTGTCCGTTACATTGTCCCCCTCTTCAGTTCATTTACAATCTCTAGCACTTTCCATTCTACTTTGAAAAAAAAAAAAAGCATACCGAAACAAAAGTCATACTCATCTTTACAATAATCATGCTATAAAATCCAGCTCAGAAACTACTTTACTGAATTGTATTGGGAGATTCATAATTGTCTTTGTGCTCTTGTTCCAATGCAATTATCTATTTCATATGCAGATATAGTAACATTCTGCTGTTAACTATTCCTTGGCCAGATGAATATTTCTATCCTTTTTATGGAAAAGAGGAGGAAATAAACAAAGAAAATAGATAACAAAAGTATAAAAGAGAACAGTTTCATCAGCGGATTGAAAAATGTTTTTGTTACTAATGTAGAACAGTGGTGATCCTTCTTGTTTATGTCCTTTTTTAATACAGCAAAATATCCCTTATTCCCCATACCAACATGCCACATGAGGATTCTTCTTTGTCTATAAACATTTCCACTGACTGCCATCCTGCCTTCTATAAGGCTACAGCAGACCTGCTTGGACTGCTTCTTCCTCAGATGCTGTGAGTTAAAGCAACAATCCACTCATAATTCCATCAGTTTCTTAAGTCCAAAGCAATCCTGCTATGCCTCCCATTAAGATCTACAAATACTAATTTAATCTCATTAAGAGGTTTGACCTTTCACCCAATCCCAAAAACATTTTTATTCCCTTGATTCCTTATTTTTAGTTTCTGGGAAAACTTGCCATGGAGTTATAAGCTTTTCGTTCTTTACTTTTTCAAGCTTTGGAGAAAGAGACAAATTCAAGAAAGGACATAGGCACATGCCTAGCATGTGTTTCGAAATGAATTATAGCTACTAAAAGATTAGAAAGCACTTCAGGGTTTGGCCAAATGAAAGTAGTGGTTTCTTATCATCTTATTTTTGATTTAGTGACAGGAATATTGTTTGCAAGGCAACAATCAGGCATTCTCATCTCTGAAACAAAGGGCTACTGTTTATTTCACAATATTTTTACAAAATTTATTTTTGCAAGTGAAACAGAAAATAATTTATATGGTTTCAGCCATTTGGCTTTGTAGCACAGAACTGAGAAGCTTCACTGAAATCTTAAGAATCTTCTATCTCTGTTTATATATTCCTGGCATTTCTTTTCCCCCCAAAAGGGATTTATCATTATCAGTTGAGAATGATAGCACCCAGCAGACTTTGTGCCCAAGGCAGGACTAGAACTCAAAGTCTTCATTTCTAGCCTGATGCCTTAACTGCTATACCAAACTGGCTGTGTATTTCACGTTCATACCAGGGTGATATAGGTAATCTTCAACTTACGACCACAATGGAGCCCAAAATTTCTGTTGCTAAGTGAAGCATTTGTTAAGTGATTTTTGCCCCATTTTATGATCTTTCCTGCACAATTGTTAAGTGACTCACTGCATTATTAAGTTAGTAAGTGAATCTGTTAAGTGAATCTGACTTTCCCATTGACTTTGCTTGTGAGAAGGTCACAAAAAAGTAATCACATGACCCTGGGACACTGCAACTGTCATAAATATGAGCCACTTGCCATGAATTTTGATCATGTGACCATGATCTTAAATGTACAAAATTGTCATAAGTCACTTCAAACAGTCACTAAATGAACTGTTGTAAGTTGAGGACTACCTGTATTAAAGAAAATATTAAAAAGTAGATTTTTCAAGGATCAGGATATCTCCATCCCTCAAATATACCTTGTCTTAACCTTATCTAGAATTTTTTTTTCTACATAAAGTTGACACTCTGTGGAGAAATCAATACCACATTCATTGGTTTCAGTACATCTTCCCTCCCCTCCCATGCAGTGCACACATTGGAAGTTGGTCTATCAGTATGAAGCCTGCTAAATCTGTGTACAGGTAGATGTTGAGTTACAATAGCAATTAGGAACAGCATTGTCATTGCTAAGCAAAGTGGTCATAAAGTGCCAAATCAGTGTGACTGCATCACTAAGCAACAGTAATCCTGGCAGTCCCGGTTGTCATGATAATCTCAAGACATGCGGGTCGTTAAGTGGGAAGCAAAGGGAATCCCAGGTAAAAAGAGGAGAGGTGCTGCAGGAAAGGGGGGGACCCAGAGGCCCCAGTGCAGACCCATGTTCAAGTTGTGTGTGCATGTGCTGCTGTAGAGCACAAATTCAGGAAAGAGGGTGCAGGGCGCATATATGCAAGCACAGGGTGGCTGGAGAAAGAGGGTACAGAGTACCTCCATGTGTGTGTATGAGTGCAGGGAGGCCAGGAAAGAGGACACAGGATGTGTATGAGTGTGTGTATGTGTGTGTGTGTGTGCGTGCATACATATGAGTGGGGGGGACAAGGGAAGGAAAATGCTGATGGGTGCAAATGATGGAAGGGGGAAGGAGGACACAGTGTAGGCAAGCAAAGAAAGAGAAACTTATCTGAGTGACTTATGGCCTTTCCTGCTGGGTTCCTCATTGGCTTTGCTTATGGGAAGCTGGCAGAGAGGTTTGGCAACAGCGAACATGTAATCATGGATATCAATAGCAGTTAGCACTTAGATTTATATATCATTTCACCATGCTTTATAGCCCTCTCTAAGCAGTTTACAGAGTCAGCCTATTGCCCCCAACAATCTGGGTCTTCATTTTACTGACCTCGGAAGTATGGAAGGCTGATTCAACCGTGAGCCTGTCAGGATTGAATTTGTGGCAGTGAGCTGAATTAGCCTGCAATACTACATTCTAACCACTGCACCATAGCTCTGTGGCTGGTCATGTGAGCTGGTTGACAAGCACCCAAATTTTGTTCACATGACTCCAGGAGGGGTTCAACAACTAGAATTTCAAGGACTGGTTATAGGTTTCTTCATTCAATGCCATTGAAACTTTGAACAGTTGCTGAACAAATGGCCATAACTTGAGGACTTGTAGATTGTCTTTATGAACAGGAACCTTGATTACACCAAAACTCTGGTTAAAGGAATGGGCCAACATGCATGCCCTTGAATTTTCTTCATCTTGTGCTAAATTACATAGACAGAAATGGTTCAAATATGGCTTTAGTCTTCCTTCTTTTAAGTTCAATATAAGAGAAAAATCTTTAGAAGATATATCCAATTATATACCATGATTGCGCTAGTTTAAAGTTTTAGTATCTAAATTTGGTGACCAAAATTATTGCTTTTGTATGCAGTCCTTTCTTTCTTTTTTAATTTATGAAAACTACAAACCTATACAAGCTTAACTTAAAACATAACTCTAGAAATTAAGCCTGTTTGCTACAGAATAGATAGAATCATGTTGTAAAGAATTGAATGTTTAGTTTCTAGTAGTACAGGTAATCCTCGACTTACAACAGTTCATTTAGTAACCATTCAAAGTTACAATGGCACTGAAAAAAGTGACATAACCATTTTCCACACTTACAACCTTTACAGCATCCCCATGATCACGTAGTCAAAATTCAGCTGCTTAGCAACTGGTTCCTATTTATGACCATTGCTGTGTCCCAAGATCATGTGATCACCTTTTGCAAGCTTTTGAAAGGCAAAGTCAATGGGAAAGCTAGATTCACTTAACAACCAAGTTACTACTGTAACTTATCAACTGCAGGCAATTGAGGCAAGAAAGGTTGTAAAATCATAAAACTCACTTAATATATGTTTCACTTAACAACAGAAATCTTGGGCTCAATTGTGGTCATAAGTTGAGGACTACTTGTATAAGTATTTTTTAATATTTACTTACTGAATACTACAGTCTTCTGAAGTGAGGGAGATAGAAACTACCATTAGTGTTAACACATGAACTTTGGATTGATTTTATAGAATCGTTTTTTGTTCATCATATTTAAGTACCAAATAAAATCACTCTCATTTTCCATGTCTATTCAGGAACTGTTCCTTTAATTATTTTATATCACTTTGGATATTTTTATTTGAAAGTGACTTGTAAATATTCTATAAGAAATAAATAATCATAAATAACCATTAATTACTCAGTGCTTGTGTTTTCATTTTTGTTCAGTCTCTAGGAAATGCAATTAGCAATTGCTGTCAGGTATACATAGCTATATTTATCAGATTAAAGCCTATTTTAATTAGCACACAGTTTAGTGTTATGCCTCTGGCCAACCATCCTAATAGTAGCTGTGAATATTGCACTTGGACTTGGGCTGAGGTTTATATAACTGTTTTCTTATGCTGAAGAAAAAAATTTGAGCAAATCATAATTTCTCAGTGTTGCTGAGTTCAGAGGCCATTGTGATTCCAATATGTTACTCCCAATGACTTAGAAAGGGCAAAATGCAATTAGAATAAAGAAACACAACCTACGAAAATAAATTTTGTGACCTTTTAGCACCAAATATTGTATGTAAATAGACAAATCCCATGCAATGTCCATAGCATGCCCACAATAAAGTGAACTATAGAGCAATATAAAAATAAAATCTGTCAGATGTGTGGTTTTTAAAAGGATCACAGATCTTTATAAAATATCATGTGAAATGTGAAAGTAACAATATATTCCATGATACCTTGGCCTTGGTTTATGTTCTCTTTTCTCTAAACGGATTCTGCAAAAGAGTTTATATAGTTGCAACACCGTTTCTTCCTGCCATTTTATATACAGAAAAACTGACAGCTAAACTTGAAATTGTCAGACAGTTTCCTGTTTTGCTGGTTTTACTCTTAAAATGTTTGCTTTTCAACTGAATGCTTCACTTGCTTTCCAGCCATTATTTACTTTGAGAAAAGTTGATTGTAGAGCAAATAAAAATCTATGGTTTTATTATTTTAGATTGGGATGAATGTGTAATCAAATTAAATAAGCCAACAGTACTTTTCGGGTCACCTGTGGAATGTCTATACTTGGGTATCCTTTTGGATTTCCTGAGTTGCCAAATTCCTCACAGCAGAGACAGGAGGGGTATTTTCTTTATATGTTCTCCTCCATTACTTTAGAATTAATCTTCCATTTCATTTATCCTTGTTATGAGCAATTAGGCATGCCTGTACAGCTGTATTTTAATTTTTGAAAAAGGAGAGATCATCCTAAGAGAAGAGTTCATCACACTCAAATGGGATAAAAACTCTTTACTCAAGATACATATTGGTTTCTTTTTACATGAATATGAAAAATAAAGGATATACCTTATTCATTAAAGATAAATAATAGATTATTTAACTGCACTTTGCAGTCCTTTTCACTGGCCTCAACTAGAAATGATTCAAAATGTTATTTTGGAACCATAATGGTATATCTTGATGGCATCAAGGAAATATTTAAAGTATTGAAATTCACTATAAGAAACTATATATGGAAAAGTTTGACTGATTGGAAAATAAACATACGGTAAGAAAGGACTTTGAAGTTTGAATAGATTTTAATAGAATAGATATTTGAATAGTCAGAATAAAGGTAGTCCTCGACTTAACAACAATTGAACCCAAAATTTATATTACCAAAGGAGACATTTGTTAAGTGAGTTTTGCCCCATTTTACGACCTTTCTTGTCATAGTTGTTAAGTAAATAATTGCAGTTGTTAAGTTACTAACATGGTGGTTAAGTGAATCTGGCTTCCCCATTGACCTTGCTTGTCAGAAGGTCACCAAAAGTGATCATATGAGCTCAGGACACTGCAACCGTCATAAATATGAACCAGTTGCCAATCATCCAAATATTGATCACATGACCAAGGGGATGCTGCAACAGTAGGTGTGGAAAAATTGTCATAAACTAAATGAACTGTTGTAAGTCGAGGACTATTTCTGGTAGCTCTTAATACACTTCTGCTGAATGATGGTTTTTTACAACTTAATTATTGACTGGAAATGAAATATAGGAAGAAGATTTTTTTAAATTGAAATACTGGAGAAGATGTTAAGTTTATAATTATTTGTTAGGGGGAAATCTTTTTTTCTTGTTTTTTTCTATCTTTCTGCACTTCTCTTTTTCTTTTATATTTGTTTTCAATTGTATTACACATTATACTTGTAAGCCCTAATAAAATTACTATAAATTTCTAAGATGGCGACACCTGGATCGGCTGGGGCAGCATTGTCTCTCAAAGGGGAAAGGTTTTTGGAGGGATATAAGGGATATAGGCCACATGATTGGGAAGGTTTTAATGTGTTTGAGCAACATGGTGGGACTAAGCTAACATACGACCAACAATCTTTGCTGGTATGGTGAGGTTTTAGCTGTTGGTGAGACTGTTAAAAGTTGTTGGTGCTGTTTGAAATTGTTCTGCCAGAAGCAAGATCTGATTGCTGGCACAGTGACGGTTTATATTGCAGATCAGGGCTGTTTCCAAAGGAGGCAGAGGAGGAGAGGTCCCAGGGCTTATGAAGCAAAGGAACTGGATGACGCTGTCGGCAGGCCCAGAGGAAAAGAGAGAGGCATTTGGAGGAGTTGGAGGTGGCGGCAGCGTGCTCCAGGGGTGAAAAGGAGTGAGGCCCCTTTAAGGAAAAGGTGGAAGAGACAGGATCAGAAAAAGGAAAGGAGACGAGGTTGTCATGCAGGAATTCAAGCTAATTTGAGGGCTAATCCATATGGCACTCCGTTTCCATCTTTCCTGTTTGCCATCGTTTGCTCCCTAGAGACTAAAATTGACGTTCTGAAACTTGAGCTGGCCACAAACAAGGAGTGTATATTGAAGGTGGTGACCCTTTGAGAGCTGTATGGAACAAAATTTCATTTTGATGTATGTTGATTGGTGTACATTCAAAGTGACAAAGTTGTTGTTGTTGTTGTTGTTATAAAAAAGAACATTTAAAAGAATGTAAGAATATTTGGTACAGATATTTTCAGCCCTTCTTACTCATGTAATGGATATTATTTTATAAGAAAAAAGTAATGCCATTTGAAATAACAACTGCTTCCACAAGAGCACAAAAGAAGCTCACCATGTTCCTAAAAAGATAATTTATTTTCATCCAGAACAAATATATTATGTTTGGCTTGAAATATTATAAGTAACCTGCCTTGAACAAATAATGTCTTAAAGATTAGGCCAGGCAATCTACTATGTAACACCATTGGAAAGTTAAATAGATGTATTTTATACACAGATCTATTTCAGCATTTTGGCTGACAGGTTCATGGAATAATTTAGAAGCTGAGATGCAAAACTAGCTGTTGAATCCAATTGGATACAAGATTCGAGGTCAGCTGGCAGTGATTTCAAAGAAGGAGTCATAGGAGACACACTAACATAAAGATGATTTTACGGAATCTCACTGGCATTTTTGTGAGTCCATTTGAATTCTAAGTCATGTGCAGCTGCAACACATTTTACTAAAGATACACTATGTTCAGCAACACCACCCAATATTTTTTTCTTAATTCAAACAGTGAGGCTGGTTTGTGCAATTTTCAGGATTTCTTTTCAGGGTTTGACACAATAATATTATCTGATGGTGCCGGCATCAGACTGATGATTCATATCATAAAACTTTAATTCTTCTCAAACATTTTTTTCCAGGAGAGTGCAGAGACCATTTACATAGTTACAAAGTCAGAATACCAACTGGTACTCATGAATTATTACTCACATTGAACTGTGATCCTGTCCATTTGGGGGCAAAAATAAATCATGATCTAAATTCAGTAGCTGACGTCTCCCAGAGGATGGCTACCCTGACATGAGGTAAGAGCTCAACAATTTCCATAAACCTGAGATTGATGTTAGCACGAACTTTTGATAAAGTCACTGTGCCAGCATGAATGAAAGGGGAAGGGGATAATACATAATAGGCAATGAGGATAAGTTGGGTTCCAGCTTTCCAACTCACCTCGGAAAAGAATCCAAAATCCAAGAAGGCAATAGCAGACTATTATGGGATTGTCCAGAAATCTGTATAGACTTAGCTAAAATATTTGGACACAGTTTGGATGCCAGATGATGAAGATCAAAAGAACCACACTGATTACTGGAAAAACCTTTGGCCTTCAGATGTAAATGCAAAATTGTAAGTTAATCTGCACAGTGATGGTGTTATTGCAAATGGTGTTAATTTGGAGTTGAGAAATTCAAGTTTAATTGGGGTTTTATCTGAATAAAAGAGCAATGGATACCATGAGATAAGAGATAAGATAAATCCAAATTGCTTCTTCAAGAAAGCAACAGTATAACAAGACATAAGATGTTTGAAATCCAATCAGATATAAATTGTGTACACTTATTCCATCATTCAGACAAAACTAATCATCTATTTTGCCCACTGTTTCCTGCAGTATAATAAAGATATAGTTTATAGTCCTGTTTTTGTGTGAGTGTGTGTGTGTGTGGAAGGCCTACCACTTACATCCCCAATTATGGCATAAACATGCCCTGGTGATTATTTTTATGGCATGTTACCTCAAACCCAGCCTATATCTCAAGTACTTTAAAGTTGTTTTTAGCTGTTGCTGTTTTAGAGTTATATTTCCCTTTTTCTCCTAACCCAAGTTTTGCTGGGAACACACTTTATCAGTTTTGGTTGTCACCAACTCCACAGGCAATTTCTGGGCATTGCCAGTCACACTCCCTGGCTGCCAGATCTGCTATACCCCTACAGAAATGGCTGAGAATGGAAGTCACCCATTATTGATAGTTTTCTCCTGATATACCCTACAACTTTCTTTAATATTTCTGACTTTCAGATGGGCTATATGGGGACAGAGGTTTAATTAATTAATTAATTAATTTATCTTTGGAAAAGCACTAGACCTTTGTAATAGGCACAAAGCACCACTGCATATTGTTAGTCAGGCAACAATTCTAAATATCCACTCACATTTACTCATCCCTGTTCCTCCACAGAGTAATTGATAATTGTCTTTCCCATTAACAGATAAAGTTCAGGGAGCCATGAAAAAAATCTACCAATTATTGACTTTAACTTGTCTCAGTTTGAAAAAATAAGGAGTATCATTCACTGGCTTACAGAGATACAAGAGGGACTGGTGATAATGGCAACTGCATGTATGCTGCTCACTGCCAACTCAGAAATGTTTCATTGGTGCAATGGATGACTTTGGTTGACACTGGGATGGAATTGGAGAAGAATCCAGATGATGTATTAATGTGTGCCTTTTATAAATAATCAATGAATTAATGACAAAAATTCTTTGGGAATCCATAGAGAATCCCTAGTGACTGATCTTCCTACATAGACACAAACATATCCAATCCCAACTGAGGGTCAGGGGTCAAGATCAACAAAAGAGGAAAATCCCAGCTTAAGGATTCAGAACACAAAATACACTTTATTAATCTTTATAACTTGTTGACCAAGGCAACCAGAAACTGGGAAAGGGAAAATTTGATAGAGCACCTCACAGAAAGCAGAACCAACTATAAGATGAGAAGGAGGAGGAAGATGATAAAAATATTTTCAGTTGCTGAGAGTTTTCCCCCTATTTTGAGAGTTTGAAAGCTCCTAAATCCAGGACAGTAGTAAACACACACAGATGTGATAAGAGATTGTTATTGCCAACCCCTGATCCTGATGTACTGGATCCAATAGTTTAGTTGGAGCTGGAGTTGTGGTGCTAATTGGGAATTGTAGTCCAATGCTACAGGTTTATAATATAATTATTTTTTGATAATAGTTCTAAGAATGCAATTTCCTGGGGTGGAAATAGAAACTGAAAATAGAAAAAACAATACATTTAAGAATAAATAAGGTGGAATATCACTAAAGTCATGGGATACACTTGACTTTTTGGCATCCCAAGGCAGCCTTGAACTTCTATCTATGCAATATTCTATTTGAGGTCCTGCAAGTGAGTATATAACACTGTTGGGGACTCAGCTGCCTCTCTTTTTCTGCCTCTTTCAAGTCACTCTAAAGTAATAGAAGAGACATGCAAAACTGATGTTCAGTTTTTAAATGGAACATTTATTTTCTACTAAGGGTTGACTAGAAGTATGCCAAACATTCCTTATACATAATACTATTCAGATACGTAAATGGAAACTGAAACACAAAGCATCACTTTACTTCCAGAGGTACTAGGACTTGAAGACCAGCTCTAGTTTCTCTTTGACAGGGAAGGACTCACCTGGCAGATCTTTTAAAGGCAGAGGAAAGAAGTGAAGGAACTTGATGATTAAACTACTTTGTTTACTGCCTGAAAATTATATAGACTCTGTTTGCAGTCTACTTATAGAAGACTCTTTTATACCCACAAGCTATTCATACTGCTCGCTCTTACAAGCACATTAAATTCCTTTTGCGGGCATTGTCACCCTGCTGCCATTTTCATCTCTCATATTCTCAGAAACAATTTGAAGGCAATCTTTCTCTTGACTTGGAATGCTGAAAAAAAGAAGTGAAAATTATTGTTCTGCCCTGAACTTCTAAAGGTCCTACGTCTACAAAATTTCTCCAACCTAAACTAAAAAAAAAAAAAGGAGGGAAAAGAAAAAGAAATCCAATCTCTTGGCATTTTATAGACAATTATTCTGAGCATATTTCATTCATGCTTGTTGGATTGAGCGACTGAGGGGGAAACTGGAAAGCCATTAAGCTAACATTCCACTTCCAGGACCTGAAACTCAAAAAGCAGGAGGGGTTTAAGGAAAGAATTCCCTCCAATGAAAACTTCAGCATCATCCCTTTCCAGTGGTAAAAATCTTGTTTGGCAGTAGTTTCAACTATCCTGAAAACAAGTCAGATATACAGTAAATCAGTTCAACTCTTCAGCAGTGTTGTCATGGAAATGCAAAGATTTGGAAGGCATTTCAAACCAGCTCAGAATCCTTAGGTAGAAGGGTCCATAGTTTTCACTGAGATCATAGCTTTGTAATTCATTTACTTACAATCTTTTTCTGTCCATAGTGAATTCTAACATCAGCAAGGAGATCAAATTCCAATTTTTCAATTTCTTTGTAATTAAAAAAAATTATGATGGTTCTACCTACTATTTATTTTTTGGGATGCAAAGACTTTTCCTAGAAAGACAGATTCCATCATAAGAGGTCCCACCTGGAGTTTGCCTTACAACTCAGACAGTGGCCTAATACGGCTGAATTTATACAATACACTATTTCAAAACGAGGCTGGCTTGCTTGTGCTTCAGTATGATGACTAGTTTCTGGTTCAGTGTACTTCATGGACCCAGGCAACCGAGCTAATTTGATAAATAATGGTTAAAAAACATGAGTTACCATATTGGGACAATATAGTTCATGTTATTCACCTAAAGCAGTGTTCCTCAACCTTGACAATTTTAAGGCATGTGGACTTCAACTCCCAGAATTCCACAGCCAGCATTGCTGGCTGTGGAATTCTGGGAGTTGAAGTCCACATGCCTTTAAATTGTCAAGGTTGAGGAACACTGACCTAAAGCAATATTAGTAACTGGGTTGTATCTAATATGGTTGCTTTCATAACAAAGGACAATGTCCAGTGATTCCAAAATCCCTGGCCTGCACTTGTTTTAACAGCTGCTGCAAGCAATTGTATCCAGGAGCTTTTCTTTCCTTTGTTGGGAACACAATTTAAGAGAGAGCCACTATTACCCTCCAGGCTTTGCTGGAGGATGGGGACTTTCCTTTCTTTGCTCATAAAGGAATTAGTACCTCTAACATCTGAGTAGCAGTGATTGCTCTTTGGGGAGACTGGAAGGGAAAAGCCACTAATTTACACAAGAGAAAAAGGAAACAGACCTGGTCCAAACAGATATTATGTTCTTTTTTTCTTCTTACAGTGATAGGCACCATATGACCTGGCATCAGAGACTCTTTTCTTTGTTGACTCAGTTAATCCTGACTGCTTTTCTGCCTATTGGCACCTGTTTGTCCGTTCTGCTTTCATGTCAACAGACCTGCCGGACAACATTGCTCTTGGACTATTGTTCTGCTCAGTTTGCCCTTGGGCATAGTTCTCTCTAAGAGCAATGGGCCTCATTAGCCCAGAAAGCTTCATCTAAACCCCAATAACCTCTGAGCTGCCTTGCTTTAGGGTCATGATTTAATGAGAGCTTTGTTCATCCAAGAAGTCTCTCAAACTTCAAGGCTAATTGGTGAAAGAAAAGCTTTGATATCTAGTTGCATTGTAGAATTCACCCCACAGCCTAAGACTAGATGCCCATGCTCTGACATATATAGCTATACTGACCCCTAGGGGTTTAACTGATCAGTAGATCTCTTTGGGAGAGAGAGAGAGAGAGCCTGTGTCTGCCTAAAACCAGACAAAATATGTCCTTTCTCATTTCTGAAAGACTTTCTTTGTGTGAAAGACCAAAGGGATATCTATATATCTTCAGAATAGTTTCCTCTCCAAAGGAAGAAGAGTTATCGTGTTTATGAAGTGAAAAAGCTATTCCAGTAGTTCTGTAATATGTAATCTAATTTCATTGAATTTCTGAAGTTACAGAATTCAAATGAAATTTAGAAATGAAAAGAAAATATCTATAAAAAAAGAAATGAAAAGAAACAGCTTTATAAAGATTGATCTATCTAGTTTAAGGTGATCTGACTCAGAGAAGCTCCTTAAGATCTTTCCCACCTATATCTTGGTTCAGCAATGCAACCAACTGAACAAGGATTTTTTTTCCATGCAAGGCCTGTCCTTTTGTCAACATAAAACCTTTAATCTCTTTGTCTGCCTTAGCTTCTGTGCCAAATGCAATGTCTCTTCATAGAAACATATGCTTGTCTGAGTGGGGAAGTTGCTCCTTTCTGTAATGGTTCTTCACAATTGCCCCTCCAAAGGTGGCATATTAAAAAAAACATTTATTACATGGCCATATATACTTGACAAAAGGATGAAAAACAAATATTTGGTTGTATTGCCCCCTTATAAGCAGGCCTTCTGGAACTTAACTCGTCTCTTTTGCAGGTAATCCATGTTTAATAACCACTTGTTTAGCGATTGTTCAGACTTAAAACAGTGCTAAACAAGTGGTACTTATCACCAATCCTTGTACTCACAATGGTTGTGGTGTCCCCACAGTCACATGATTGCGATTTGAGTGCTTGATGCCTGGTTCACAGTTATAATGTCACAACATCCCTCAGTCACATGATCACCATTTGAGACCTTCACTGCTGACTTCCAGCAAGTAAATGGTACAATGGTAAAATCAGCAGAGGTCACAAATGGTCACCATATGATGTTATGTTTAATGATGGCATCATAGTTGCTTAACTAGGAGAACCGGATGTTCTGGAACTGTTGTCACCAAATGGTGCACTCATGTGGCATCATGCTTTACGAGCACAGCACTTAGCGGTAGAAATTCCAAACCTAATTACTGTTGTTAAGCAAAGGACTACCTGTATGTTTAATGTAATGCAGAAAATAAAACAGAATGCATTCAAAATGGGGGAGCTCTTGATTAATTTTCAATTAGAAATGATCAAGTGATCCTGTTGCTTTTACTATCTACTGTCAATGTTAACCCATTGATAGAAACTGTTTCCATTGGCCACTTTCTTCCGCATTGGAGCAACTAATTTCAGAGCGAGCAGATCTATTTAACACTTAAAATGTTAACCACATGGGATTTTTTCCTACCTCCCTCTATCAAGAGAAGTCTTTTTGGTTAACTCCTCTAGCATGCTGGAGTTAAAATATGGCAGCTCTAGAAAGATGACTTTTCAAAGAAGAAAATGTATAGAGGTGAGAGAAAGAGAAGAAAGGAACTCATAGCTATAAAAAATAGTGGGGGAAAAATAGCCCAAACAGCATTTATTTTGGACCCTCCCTGAACAAAACAAAGTTCACTGCCCTTCATCTACAGTCTATTTACACACAAAGTAAACATTAGAGTCAAGATGTTTAAAAGCTGCATACCACATTTAACTCCAAAATGCAGCCATCCCTATTCCTGCATTTATGGCTACAATAGAATTACCAGACAATCAGGAAATCCCTAGGTGGAGAATAGGAAATCCTATTGTTCTGAATTAATTTACTAGGGAATTCCATTGTGGAAAATCAGTGTCAACTGTGAATTTCAAAAAAGCCCACATGCTAAGTTGAAATGGATACTGCATTTTTGGGAAACTTCTATTGTTGCATGTTTGATATAATGTTCGTCCTATAGGGATTTCCCCCCCCCCCCTTACATTTCCATCTGCATTTCTAAAAATACAACTTTCTCTCCTTTCAGAAAGATGCTTATTTACATTTTAGTATTAAACATTATTGTTCTAGAGCAATTATTGCTATCGAACCCATTTTTTCTTTTTCCCAAAATAGTGATTGCTCATAATCTACTACTATGTTTGAAGTTCTTCAAACATGCACATGCAATAATAAAATGAACATCAGTAGAATTATAACAAAGTATGGAATACTAGACATCAAGATAGTAAGTATTTAATAAATGTGTCTCCCATTAAAATAGTACTAGTAATTGTGGTTCTCATCTTGATGTACTTAGTCTAAAAGAGTCTAAAATAAAAAAGACTCTCATAAATGCTACCTGGTTCATGATATTCCCAAGATACTCAGTATAGAACTATACCACAACAGAAAAAAAGAGTTAGGATTTAGGAGTTGGTGAGGAGGCAGCAAAATACAAAACAATGAGGTACTATGTCTAAAAAAGTTGTGCAAGAAAAAGTTCTTACCGTAGTTACAACTTAAACCTGGAATTTTTCTGAAGTGGCCTATAAGAAATAATACAATACTCAAGAGTTCTTCTTCATTGTGAATAAACTATAAACTTTAATAAAGTGGGCATTGCTTTTTAATAGAATTGCATTGCAGCACTTTGATGAGACTAAAACTGTATGGCTAGATCATAAATCAATTTTTAACATATATTTTTTTTTAAAAAGGACCTTGTGGTTTCCAATCTTTGAGTTGCAACATTGTAGAATAACAAATGTTTTGGTTCAAAGCACTCTAAGATAATCTGATTTTCATCTTGGTATGTCTGAGTTATGAAGCATAGCATAATATTCTTATTGTACTTTTCTTTGATGCATGGCCAAACCATTACAGTGATTACTGTAAGTGATAAGTGCCATATACGAATGGAAACAATCAACTCAGATCAAGCAACACGGGGGGGGGGGATTTTATATCATCTGACATCTCTGTGAGCATTTTTTTTCAGTAGTTCATGTCTTAAGCTATATTTAATTGAGATACTTATTGCACAGACTTAATCCTAATTATACCATGAATCGTCTCAAATGCTGCCTTATAAATGTTGTCAAGTTCTAGATTTTCACTGATTTTTAATCCATGTCTTCATCAAATTCCAAGAAATAATGTGCAGAAATTAGGGCAAGATACTAAACACTACCCTATTGAAAGCCAAAGCAGCTGGTCTTTCTAATAAATCTAAAAAACTGGAATAAATAGCAAAGGTTGTCTTATCATGCATCCTGCATGCCCCCCCCACCCCAAATCCATATCTTCCTTTTGGAAGAGAAAAGAATGCTATCAATATCCTTTATTTTGAAATGCAAAAACATATTTTATCGTGCACAGAATATAAACATCACAGCTGCGTACTTATAAGACATTCCTTATCAAAAGATTATGCCTACTTCCAAATACCATTTTCCCTTAAATGGTCAACTGTTGAAGCAAGCTGAAAGACGGTAACTTTTCCTGCCACCCAATGTCATAAAAAGGTGTATAGTAGCTCCTAAAAGTAACTGGAACTGGTAAAATTACATCTTTGGGTTTAACTCAAATCAACAACCATTGACATAAGAATGCCAGTTTAAAATGGCCTTTTCTAATGGGAAGAACAATTGCTAAAGCCATTTCTGGAGCAGATATTTGCTATATGTGAGTTTAATCTTTGCCACTGTAATGACTCAATATTCTGCATATTGTTTTAACATTCATTTATCCAAGGATATCACTCTTTTTATTACCTAATGTTGAATTCCCCTTTTCATTCATTTATTTATTCACTTAAGTCAGGGGTAGTCAACCTTGGCTCTTTTATGACTCGTGGACTTCAATTCCCAGAATTCCTGAGCCAGCTAAGCTGGCTCAGGAATTCTGGGAATTGAAGTCCACGAGTCATAAAAGAGCCAAGGTTGACTACCCCTGACTTAAGTTATACACTGTAGTAATGAAAAATAGATCCTTAAATTTTCATTCCCCCCCCCATGGTAGCATCTAACTTCATATTTATATCTTAATTATATTCTAGTGAATGTGAGATTATAGCCTTGCTGGAATGAATTATTATAAAAATTATATTTTGAACAATTAAAATTTAACGGTGAGATTTATTCCTCAAACTGCCAGATGAACTTACCTTCTCTCTAAACTTTGCTGAGATAGTAGACAGTCTTTTTAAAAACACGTAACCTCAGAGGCAAATATCACCTACTTTTCCTTATTCAGGCCTAAGAAACACACACATTCCACCAGAGTAAGAAGTGGCTCTTAAGGCCAAATAATCCCATGAAGCTGTCATATTTCAGATAAAGCCAATGACTCACACAATCCAGTGTTATCTTGGTATTATTGCTTTCTGTCATAACTCTTACTTATTACTGCTACTTGATCCTTTTACCAGTATAAAGCATCTGGCATTAATTGTAATAGTTTCTATTCTCAGTAGACAAACCCGCTTTATTACTATAGCTTTGTTATTATAGATTACAATTCAGGAATTTTGGAAAATTATCTGCCTTGCTCAGTTCAGGCAGTTTTAATCAGTTGCATCAATTAATTCAACTGATCTTGAAATTAGTAAGTCCTATCCTTAGGTTCTACCTAAATTAGGCAGGGTCAGAAGTGGATAGGCTGGACAATAAAGTTAAACAAAAGTCTGGACAAAGGCAAACTTCATCCATACTAGTGAAAGAAAACCATGTTACCAGAAGTCAAGCTTGACTTGAAGAGAATCAAATCAATCCTTTTTATTACATCAGTTATATTTTATAATGATATATATTTTATGATGGTGTGCCCAGCAGTTCTATATGGTGGCAAGGGCTGGCCATAGAGATGCACATGCTTTCTTGGTTGTTAAGGGTTTTCCTCTTGGATCATGTTATCAATGACACAGTTCATAAGCAAATGGGCACCAGGCCAATATCAGAGAAAATGCAGGAGAAACGCCTACGGTGGTATGGCCAGGTTCTATGAACAGCACCCACACTGTTGCCTACATTGCCTTCCATTTTAATATAGATGGCAAGCATCTGTGTGAAAGGCCGAAGCAAAGATGACAAGCTACAATAAATGCAGAAATAAAAAATGTCTAGTTGGACCTAGATACTATGTATGATTGCATAAGATGGCACTTGTTGATCTGAAAGTGAACCCCGCACTTGTGGGAAAAACACTAGGATGATGATGATGATGATGATGATGATGATGATGATGATGAGAATAGAATAGAATAGAATAGAATAGAATAGAATCTGAAAGGGACCTTGGAGGTCTTCTAGTCCAGCCCCCTGCTTGAGCAGGAGAACCTATACCATTTCAGACAAGTGACTGTCTACTCTCTTCTTAAAAATCTCCAGTGATGGAGCACCCACGATTTCTAAAGGCAAGCTGTTCCCCTGAGTTATATTTTATAATAAAGTGGGTTATCATCACATAATTGCCTGGCAGGACTGAAATAATCCAGGCTTTTGATCTCCTTTGATTTAATGTCCAATTGCCTTTCACAAGCAGGCTAAGTGACATCACCAATCCCATCACATGAAATTCCATCTCATTATTTCTCTCATCTCCCTCCCAGGATACGATAGAGAATGACTGTCCTCTTCTGAATTGAAACTCATGGTTTATATCCGCTGTAATACTGCCCTGCAGCGTAAAAGAATTGGCTGAGTGCAGCAGACCCAGTGTGACAACCCTAGAAGAAAAATAGAAAAATAGAAAAGACAAAAACTACAAAGAAATAGTTTCCAACCTCCTTTACAGAAGTTATATGTACAATTACAACTTTACCTTTTATTCTAAAGTTACAACATAGCTCTCTTTTTTCTATAATCTATCCTGTAGAAATATCAAAACCATAAATCTTAAGTTATTTTTTTCTGTTTTATGCAAAAAGTCCATATGGAATTTCCAATCAGCAATGTATGTAGCTATTGTCTTTTCTCCAATCAAAGAAGTCAATTTAGCCATCTTAGCAAGTTCCATCATCTTCACCAATCATTCCTCCATTGTGAGCAAAGCCAAATTTTTCAAACTGTGTGCATACAATAATCTTTTCTACAGTTATCATGTACAAAACCAAAGTTGTATGATTTTTTTTAATGCTTAGCCTTCGGTCCTAAAAGAAAAACCTCTAGTCTCAATTTTATATTAATCTTAAAAATCCTCTGAATTATTATGTGTGTTTGAGACAAGAATCCTCTAGTTTTTTTCCATGTCCACCAAGCATGGTCCCTTCTAGATGTTCTCATTTCCAACATAAATTTGAAGTTATAATTTCAATATGCTTTTCTTTTTCTTTCTATAATGTATCTGCTAGCCAGTTCTTTGGATTATTTGCAAACTCTTTTTTTTTTTTGGTTTTACAAAATTCATCTTCACTTCCATTTCTCTTACTTCTAAAGGCAACTGTTGTAAAAGCTTAATTTGTTGAAGAATACTTATCTTTTCTGGATATTTCTTTAATTCTTCTTTTCTTTTTATTTCCTTCAAAATAGCATAGAATGTGGTTTCATTAGGCCTCAAATAATAATATCTGAAGGAGGGTGCAATGTTTGCATTAATCACCCCTCAAGGCTGCTTCCGGAAGCAACACAGCCCCCTGACTTCTAAGAATAAAGAGAAGGAGTCTTGATGCTTTATAGTGCTTTGCTTCTCTCTGCACTTGCTTCCCCAGAGCCTGTTCATTTTCCTTTGACAATTCTAAGAGTGAAAAAAAGGCCACCATTTTGGCTTTTGCCCATGCTGTAGGATGCTTGAAGGAGACTATAAAGCAGTGGTTCTCAACCTTTTTAATGCCGCGACCCCCAACCAGTCGTAAGTCGAGGACTAAACCGGTCGTAAGTCGAGGACTAAATCGGTCGTAAGTCAAGGACTAAACCGGTCGTAAGTCGAGAACTACCCAATCGGTCGTAAGTCAAGGACTTTCCCTGCCCGGGAGTGCCGCACATGCGTGGTTCCGCCCCCCTGCGCCGGCCAAGGCGTAGCTGGCAAGCGGCAGAGACGGAGCAGGCCGACCACCAGCTGGCCCAGCTCAAGGGAGGTAAGGCACCCGCCGGAAAAGGGGAAAAAAATGGCGGACAGCCTTGCTTGGCGACCCCCGTGAAATGGTCGATCGACCCCAAATGGGGTCGTGACCCATAGGTTGAGAACCGCTGCTATAAAGCAACACTCATTTTAGAATTCTCTGGAAATCCTTTCCAACCTTCCAAGTACTGAAGATGCTATTGGTGGTGGCAAGCACTTAAAAGAGCTTCCATCATGCTGTCTTTTGGAACGGTCCTTAGAATCCTTGTCCAACTTTTGCAAATGAAGGAAAGAACCCTGAGGACATGCGATAGAAGATGGTGGGGGTGCCTAGAAGGCAGTATGCAGTGTATCATTAAGGCAAATCACACCTCCTCTTTGTCTTGATATAAAGAATTACATCATTTTCCCAATGAAAAGGTCTTCACTGTGACGAATTTAAGCTGCCTCACATAGGAACAATTGCTCTTTAAAGAGTATATTGTAAAAAAAAATGTTTCAGTGGTGGGATATTCTCTGTTTAGGCTCCCTAGCTGCTTTAAACATCAATTGTACAGGATTTCTAAACATTTAAAGCTGCTTCTCGGATCTGATTCATTACCTTTATAAAATAATGTGATGAATGTTATGATAAGACACTCAACTTCCCTGTGATCAGCTGCTGCAAGCAGACAATAAAATACTTTTATTCCTATGGTTAGAAATGGTTTATCATGATCAATTACTGCTACTTGTGCTTAACCTTTGTCTTAGCTGCTGAAATATTCTGTGCAATTGTAGCCAAAACAAACAAATTGAGTAGAGGGCAATGTTTTCCATAGTAATCTCTTTTTATTATATCCAACTTATTTCCTTTTGCCTGACAAGCACACTATCAAAGAAACTATAAAATGTAATGGCCATTGTTAAAATATAATAAATTTGATGCTGGGCAAGAGTTTCCCAACATGAATGGATTTTTTTTTAAATCAATCCTACTGTGTTTCTGTATTTTAATTTCAATTAACAAGACCCAAGAAGTCTGGAATTATATAACTGGGCTTGGTATGGAGGTTTTAGTTTCCATGCCAGTGAGATAATTACTCAGTCATAACACCATCTTCAGTGCCAACAATGTGATTAATGTAGTAATTGTGGGATTTGAAGAGAATCAGGAGATATTACTCGAAATGTACAATGTCTAGAGTGATACGGCCTTGAAGAAGGTATTCAACAGCTGTTGTGGAAATACCAGCTTAGTCCTGAAAGATATGAGGGAGTGAGAAAGAAACTCAAGATTGTCCATCTTGATACTCTTTGGTATAAGAAATAGTGATGAGAGATTATTTAGTTTCAAGATTCCGCTAATATATCTGGCAATAATAGAGTTCCATTAGTCCCCACTTGGCTTATCTCAAAAGGTTGATGCCATGAATTATGCTCTAACAATGCTAAACTTCCATTTGGTTTCTCTCAGCATTTACTTTCTGTACAAGCACTGTTTTCCCAATTTCTTTTCCTATTTTTGATACCAATTTCTCTCCAAGCTTCCAATAAGGGAAAGCAGAGCAGACTTCCAATGTCACTGTTTGCTTTAACCCAAAGACCCCATTAGATAACTTTAATATTTACTTGCTTATTTACTGGTTTTTTTAAAAAAAATCACCAGAGTTACCTATTTTATATTGTAATATCCAGAAAATAGCAAAAGTTAGCGAAGTGGGCTTTTGTTGCTTATTTGTTAGTTTCAGTCACTTTAATCAGAGAGACCCAATTCAAATCCTCATTCATCATATGGTGACCTTTTATGAGTTAACTGATGCTCAGTCAAATCCACTGCATAGAGTTTTTGTTAAGAACAGAAGCGTGTTTGATAGCATCATGTTCATAATCTTTCATTTGTTTCAGAAAAAAGTTGAAATGCTACTATCTCTTTCACACCTCACTGGTACAGATGTTAGACTTTGGGATTGTTGGGGAGGTCCTCCTTGACTATGAAACACCAGATATGTGTGCCCATGATCTGGATTTAGGGCACCTATGTCTTCAAGAGGTGCTCCTATATTTCCCCATAGCCAAATGGCTAGTGTCTCTTGTGTGGAATCCTCTCACTACCTCTGTTGCATGTGAGAATGGAGAAAACCAGAAAAGTGAGAAAGAAAGAAATGGTCTTATGTGATGAAATATAAATCAACTAGAATGGATCTTTAAAGATAGTCAACTTCACTGAAAAAAGTCTATATTCCAGGGTAAAAAAAAATCAATTGTAAGCCCTGTTTTATGATAAGTTTAGTAATTTCATAAACCTTTCTAGATAAGTTCTTGTCATTCCTCAACTAAAAGCCTCGGGCTTTGTCTCCCCACCTATTTTCAAATGATTTTACACCATTTTGTATGTCTCATAAATTGTTTAGAAGAAATATTTGCTTTTTGCCAGATTTCTGTGTGAGAGAATGGATTGTTTTCATCAGTCCATGTCAACCTACCAATGCAATTGAATTCCCATTTAATTTAATACATTTGCTTCTCTGATAGCAGGAAGAAGAAATTCCACTAACTACAATAATGCTATCAGATATGAACCATAAAGTCCAGACAATCATTAAATAGCAGCCATATACTGTACTTGTTTTGCTTCTCTTTGCTACTGTCTACTGATTATCTGGATTGCAGCCCAGATCTGATAGACCTAAACTATGAAACCATAGATGTGCCCACTGGGAAATAAGAGCCTCATTTCTCTGTAAGCATAAATAGGACCTCAGCATAAATATGAATGAATTGTCAAAAAGTGAAGAACCTTTCTTTCTTTTTCTTTTCTTTTCTTTCTTTTTTTCTTTTTCTTTCTTTCTTTCTTTCTTTCTTTCTTTCTTTCTTTCTCTCTCCTTCCTTTTCTTTCTTTCTTTCTTTCTTTCTTCTTCTTTCTTTCTCCTTCCTTCTCTTTCTTTCTTTCTTTCCTTCCTTCTCTTTTCACATTGTTTGGGAATCAAATGGGAACAATGACTTTTCCATATGAAAAGCCTTTGAATAAGAACCCTGAACTTTTATGCTTTAGATGCTGCCTAATTTCTGCTTTCCTCAAAGAAATCACTTTTTAGTTGTATCATTTAGTTATACCAGTTGTATCATGTGCCAGGAAAGAATAGATAACTTTCTTGGATTCATGCTGGCTCCCAATGCTTGTCTTGGATTCATGTGGGCTCCCTATGCTTATCATCCTGTAGGACTCCTTTAAGTAAGAAACTCCACCTGCTTATTTAAACCCTTGTCATTACTTTTTTCAGTGTTAGTCATAAAATTACTATGGGGAACAGACAAGATTCAGAGCACATTGTCATGCAATTGCAATGGAACTAAGAGGCATTTAGGGTAGGTCATCAGAATGACTTTCAGCATATATTTTCCACTGCATGAGTAAGTTATGGATGAACACAGATGGCAAATATTACATTAAGATGCACTGAATTTTCAGCTGGCCATTGGGATATGATTAAACAATGGAATGAATAGAAATTGCTGAATAGAAAAAGGATGAAAATCATGATGACTGCTGAAAGGCACTGAGAGGGTTAGGAAAGAATAAACAGAGACAAAATGGTGTCTCTAGAGTAAAGTGGAAGCTTTACACTTCCACATCCATGGCGAAAATATTCTCCTATAGAATACCTCAACATTTTTACAATGTATGTAACTGATAATTGATATGTATGTAATACATTAAAAGGGAATAGAAATGCGTATTGTAATTGCTCAAATGAATATCACAATCTAATTGACTGGGTGTTGACTATAATGATTCAGGTCGCAGTCAAGGACCTAAGAGTTTTGAAGGTAATGCCATATAATGTAAGCTGTTCCAAATAGGATTTTTCCCCAAGATTAGGAGACTTTAGTCCATTAAGTTTAAAATATCTAAATGGTGGATCCTTTTGTCAGTACACCAAGATTCCAATTTCATTAGGTATTAGTACTGATCTTTCTCCTCCATAATTTGTAAATTTGTTGTTTTTCATTAATCTGACTACTTCGGGTATTGCCCCATCAATAAACAAACTTTCTTTTTTTTTCTATAACTTTAGGAGTAGTTCCGTTCTAGTAGGTTCCAAGTACGTATCAGTTTGAATTTTGAAATCTCAGAAAATTTTGATCTCTTCATTTTGCAAAACTTCTGTCACATGGTCCTAGTAGTTTTTGCGAACAATAAAAAACATATTTTCCACATAATTTTCAGTGACATAACAATGACAATCACTACCGAAGGCTGAATTAAAGGGATAAACAAACAAACAAACAAACAAACAAACCACTTCATGTTAAATATACTAACCCAACAAGACACTCAGTTCTTCACTTTCTAGTAATTCTTCTACCTCCATAGGAATGTGAGGAGGTTCCAAATAAAGTAACCAGAATAACTAACCACTTTCCTTAGGAGCTTTGAATACACTTTGCCCATGCCATATGAATACTCTCCTGAAAAGAAAAGACAGAGAAAGGAACAATTTTGCATCTGTTTAGTTTCACCTTCCAAATTGTAAATAGAGAGATAGCTTTTCTGTTGCCAAAATCCTGAACTTTTCTTTGTTCCCTCTCATAGCTATTCTGTAATTTGTGGCAGTTGCTGACTCAGCCAGCCACCGATATCAAAACCGGGCACCATGTCTTACTAAGCAATAAATAAAACAAATGCCCTGGACTGTTGGCTTGGCTGGTGACAGGCTGGCTGCTTGGCTGACTGACATATCAAACAAACAAAGACCAGTGTTACTGTCTAGAGTCTGCCTCTTGCTTGTCTGGAGTAAAATCCCTGTATCTTCCTGACCTATTTGTAAAAAGTAGTGGAAAAGAGAGCTGGAAAAGGAAAACACATAGAACAAAAAATGCGTACATTTTACTGTCTCAGCTTATTACAGTCTTCCATGTGAGGAACTTAAGATGGCACAAAGGTTTGCTTATCTTATTCTTACAACCTTGTAAGGTAGGCCGAGGCTGGGAGAGGGTCACATCCCAATCCCCCTCAAAGATTGGGAATTTTGTTCCCTTCCAGAAGGAGCCAAGCAGTGGACTGTAGTACACAGTCTTGCTAAGTTTTCTTTCAATATTTTCTCATGCGTGCATTTTTCATATCAATTTTTCCTCAAATCTGAATTCCACTGTACCCTGTGATAATCACTTTCAATTTCACTGAAAGAGTTAAGGTTGTTTCAGAGTATAGTTCACACATTTGTTTTTTATTTTACACAATAGTATATACTAGCCATTTCTACAGCAACAAATATATTTAATCAGCAAAAACAAGATTTTTTTTTCCTTTGCAAGCACAAAATCCAGAAGCAATTTCCAAATAGAAACAAAATTAAATATATTCTCTTCTTTGGATAAAGGAATCAATTTAACTATCTCTGCTTTTTCTAGCTATGGAGAATAGTATATACTTCTGTTTACTCATTAATCTTTATAAACTGTCATAATTTATATTCAAAGAATTCCCTATATTATTTAAAAAAAAATTAACCCTAAAAGGAGAAAACACTTTTTTCTAAATTTTAGAACAGTAACCTTTTCTTTAAAAGCATTTATTATTTAACAAATAATAAAAAATAAATGTATGATACTAACTGTCTGTTTGATTTTCTGATTTCCTGGAGTTTTCCAGTCTTCTACAAGCATTTATTATTCTTTTGGAGATGAAGGAAAGAATTATGTGCTATTTCAGACTGTTCTGTTAGATTGTGCTGTTCCTTTGCGCTCATTAAGAGCATTGGTGTTGTGTCTTATTTCTTGGCAAGACACATATTTAGCAAGCTTCATGTACTTCGCCTGCAAGAAATCAACATGATTTTTTTTGCATACTTTGTCCCTGTTCATGTCAAAGAATCATTACAAAATTGTCATTATTAAGGTTGTGCACACTCCCAAAATGATTCAGAAAACATACTTTGGACCTTGCATGAATAAAAATAGTATCTGTGATGAATCTTAAATTATGCAGAACTACACAGATTATTTACGTAAGAAACAAGAAAAAATCCACAAGGGCAGATCTGAACACACTGAGTGGCCTCTACATGTTACAGAGCAGTGAGTAAAAAAAGATAAAAAGAAAGAAATTACACAGAAGAGGGGGACATGAATTGGTTAAGAGCTTTTACCTTTAAATTGTCTTGGACATATTCTATTTCTATTAGAGCAGGGGTTCCCAACTTTTTTGGTTCCATGAACAGGTAATGGGGGCAGCTTCGGCTGTTTCACGGCGGGAGGGGAATAATAATAATAATAATAATAATAATAATAATAATAATAATAATAATAATAATAATAATAATAACAATAATAATGATGATAATAATAAAGTTGGAAGGGACCTTGGAGGTCATCTAGTCCAACCCCCTGCTTAGGCAGGAAACCCTATACCATTTCAGACAAATGGCTGTCCAGTCTCTTCTTAAAAACTTCCAGTGTTGGAGCATTCACCGCTTCTGGAGGCAGGTTGTTCCACTGGTTAATTGTTCTAACTGTCAGGAAGTTTCTCCTTAGTTCTAGATTGCTTCTCTCCTTGATTAGTTTCCATCCGTTGCTTCTTGTCCTGCCTTCANTAAAGTGGTATTAATACTTCACGTGATCTTGATTCTATCCCTCTGTTAATGCAGCCCAGCACTGTGTTGGCCTTTTTGGCAGCTGCAGCACACTGCTGGCTCATATTTAAGTGATTGTCCACTAGGACTCCGAGGTCCCTCTCACAGTTACTACTATTGAGCAAGGTACCCCCTATACTATACCTGTACATTTGGTTTTGCATTCACAACTGGTTTTGCATTCGCAACCTAAATCCCGCACATGTGCCAATGAAGCTTTGCGCACTTGCTCACTGCTTTGGTGGCCCGGTTCCCAACAGGCCATGGATTAGTAGCCGCCCAGGGCCCGGGGGTTGGGGACTCCTGTATTAAAGAGACAAAAAGTGAAAGCTGCATTTTGTTGCAGGCTTCACTTAAAACTGCCACTACTCTGAAATAATGTACATAGGTTGATATTCTGTGGCAGGATGGACAAAGACAAAAATCAGATTTTAAAATTGTTCTTAAAATGTTTCATTAAAATGATAGGCATTGCTCAAAAATGCAATCATGAATATAACTTCTAATTATATTTGGTTCTGTTTTCTATTGTGGCAATGCTAGACTTGGTCATTTATCTGTTGCTAAAAGTAAGCAATGAAGATCAATGAAACAGAATCTGCAATAAGGAAGTACTTCTGACAAATATTTCAAAACAGATGAAAATAATCAAATAAAAGAGGAAATTCTACAACTTCGCCAGAACACAATGAATCATATTTTACAACGGGCAGATATACTAGAGCAGTGGTGGCGAACCTATGGCACACGTGCCAGAGGCGGCACTCAGAGCCCTCTCTGTTGGCACGCGCACCGCTGTTGCCAGCAGCAGGTCCATCAGACCGCCAGCACTGCCCGGAACAGAAGCCCCGCCCAGCACAAAAGGAGGCAAAGTGGCCAACTAGCAAACTCGAGTAGAGGTGGTAGAGCAGAGGTCACCAACCATTGCCAATTGGTGGACTGGAAGAAAAGGGAGGGGGAAGCATTTTACATGCATGCATGCGTGCATGGGGCCGCGAGCACACACACACTGCAAATGGGGTGGGGCTAGTGCCTGCATGATGCTCACTAGCCCTGCCCTGTTCTTGCTTGGTGCAGCGCCTTGTATCTGCACCCCACAGCGTGCTGATGGCCGTTTTTGCACCTTGCAGCATGGTGGCCCATTTTTGCGCCCCCGGTTTTTGCGTGCCAGAGGCAGCATTCAGAGGTGCCTCCCTGCCCGCCCCCCTGAGGGCACCACAATGCTGATGTGGCCCTGGCACTTTGCGATAAATAAGTGGGTTTTGGGTTGCGATTTGGGCACTCGGTCTCTAAAAGGTTCGCCATCACTGTACTAGAGTCATGGAAAGCAGCTAACACTGTAGTAATTCCCAAAGAAGGACAACATTTAAATTTGACTGAAAATTATAATCCCATGTCTTTATTGACTAGTGATTTTAAGTTATTTACAATCATACTGGCAAATAAATTAATATATATATATTCACCAAGGTCAATCTGGGTTTTTTTTTAACCTAAAAGACATCTAAAAGATAACATGAGAACAAGTTTTATAGATTATAGAACATTTGGAACAGAGGAAGCCTTTGAGAATTTTAACTAGCCGTTTTTGTTTAGAGGTTTTAGAAGATGTGGATTTTGGTGAGAACTTTATAAAATGAGTAAAATCCATATATGTTACAGAAAACACGAATTAATATTAGCAGAAATTTAACAACTGCTTGTGAACTCCCAAAGGAACATGACAAGGCTGCCTACTATCCCCACTTCTGTTTATATTGGCTTTGAAAATTTTGAATAGGGATGGCAAGATAAAGGATAATGGGTGTAAAAAAATTTAAAAGAAGCATATAAATTGAGAGCCTTTGCACATGATTTAGTGTTGGTGTTGGAAGATCTGTTGAAAAGTTGATGTTAGTATTAACTATTAATGAGGAAATTAAAAGAATTTCGTGTAGTAGATGGCTTTAAAATTAACAAACAAAAGACAAAGATGATAACAAAATATATGAAGATACAAGATCAATTAGAATTGATGAATTAAAAAAGTTTTAAGATTGAGAGTAAAGTAAAATACTTCATATTTGACAAATATGAAATGCATGTTGTTTCAGAATAATTATGTTAAGACATGGAATGAGGTTTAAAAGGACATATCAAGAAGAGACTTTTACAATTGCCATTACTGGGAAGAATCTCTATGATAAAAATGAATATGTTACCCAGAATGTTATTTCTCTTTCAGGCAATATCTATTTTGAATTTGGATTTACCTTTTAAATGAGGGCAGAAAAATATATCTAAATTTGGGGGACAAGATAAACAAACAAATAAACAAACTAGAATAAAATATAAAGTGTTGCAAGATGCTAAAGAGAAAGGAAGGCTAGCTCCACTAGATTTTAATGTACACTTTGCAACCTGTTGTTTAGTTTGGTTGAAAGATGGTGAGAAATAGAAGTTTATTGGACTTAGAGATTGGCTGGCATGCCCATTTAAATTTTTGATTGACTGTCTATTTTTGTTGTATGTCACCCAAAGTTGTTTGAGTTGGGTGACCATATAGATCAGGGGTCTTCAAACTTGGCCCTTTTATGACTTGTGGACTTCAACTCCCAGAATTCCTCAGCCAGGCATGCTGGCTGAGGAATTCTGGGAGTTGAAGTCCACAAGTCATAAAAGAGCCAGGTTTGAAGACCCCTGATAAAGATGCTTGTAATAAATGAAGTCTCAACATACAACCTATGATTGCTGGGCTCATTTACTGTGTCTTCTAGCAAGACTTCAGAAACTAAACATAATGCAGCAGAGATCATAAAATATCTTTGAAATTACTTCTCTAAGTAGCTGTTCTGTTGAAAGCAAAAAGAAACACAGGAGCTCTCCCAGAAAAAGAAACACATTAAAGGATGGTTTAGAGAATTATATTGAGAATTCAGGCTGCTGTGAGGGTAATTCTTCACAAAAGTGTGAAGAAATAGATGGAGGACTAAAGAAAAACACTGTACAGTTGAGAATAATTGAAAAATCTGTTTCTGAGATTCTGAATAAAGTACAGAGAAATACCTGATTTAATTCTCATGCTATGAAGGAGGGAATAAGCCTATGATATCCTTGGAAAAAAGAAATACAGTAAGCTACATTTTTAAAATGGAACAATCATCCTTTCTTGTTCAATTTATTCATTGCTTAAAAATTGATTATGATGTAGTCTTCTAGCAAAATAATCTGCCCATAATTCCAAGTCCTATTGGATAAAGTTCAAAGTAAAGGGGAGTCCATTCAAGAAATTACTTTTTAATTATGCTTTAAAGAAACTGGTGGAAATCACAAATATTGGGTTCAGAAATCACTGAAGTTATAATCCAACTTTTAAAAACAAAATCATCTTTTGTTAATGCACAGAGGTCATTTTCTTTCTTAGGGTAATTTATATCGAAATTTATATTCAAAATATCGAAACAAGTTTAAGAACTGAAAAGGAAGTTTACCTTTATTTATAAGACTGTGAGTAAAAAGACATTCATATAAGGATTGAATTTTGCAACCACAAAATATTTAAAATTTCTTGCACTCCTTTGGTTATGATTGAATTTTTAAAAATCCCTTCATGTATGAATAAAGGAGTTGATTCAAAAATACACATGCTTCATTTTTAGTGAAAATATTTTTTTAGTTTTGCTGAACAATAAATGCTCGAACCAATTAATTTAGGCCAATGGCCATAATGATAAAACATTTTGACAAAAAAAACCCCTATACATTACCATGAGCAATAAGGCAATCCCAGCATTGGTAAAACTAAAGGATGCACTTTTCTCAAAACATTTAGTGAAATGGCTTCTCTAGTGTGTATGACATATAGTTGTGGTGATTTGGCGTTTGCAGACACTCAACCCTGAATTTTTTTTATCTGCCTGGTTTAGTAATGGTAACTACCTACAGCAGGGGTGTCAAACTGCCGGCCCATGGGCCGGTTTCATCATACCGGAGCCGCGCCCATCCCATTGCCAGCAATGGCAAAAAAGCTCCTATACATTGCGCGACGTCAGGTGACGTCACGAGTTTGACATGCCTGACCTACAGTATATGTAACAAATAAATAAATCTGTCCAGAGATTTCAGTTAAGGCACAAATGATCAGGTTCAAATTATCATATTTAGGACACATTATTATGGCAATGCTGAGAAGAATGGAAGGAAAGAGGGGAAAAAAGGATGACCTACAGCTTGATGGATGAGTGTTGACATGGACCTGGCACATAATAATCAAATATAACTACATCAGAACCTCAATACTCCACTCTCAGGTGAACTATAACTTCAGATTAGTTTGTCTGGTGCTCTGAGCATATTGACAGCCTGAAGAATAGAAGAGCTGTGTAGTATGTCCAAAAATTTATCAAACACTTTTCAGATTGCTCTCATGTGCCTAAAGGATGCAATCTGAAACAGCCTTACCTGGAAAAAGGCCAAATTAATTTGGTAGTTTTCTTCTGAGATGAGGCACACAGAGATTACACTGTCCCTGTTAAATCTTAGCAGGCTCATATTCTTGAAGGTGCTTTGATTAGATAAATTCAAGCTGTGTGGGTGGCTGGATATATTTCATAGCTGGAAAACAGATTTATAAGAAAGGCAAAGATTCTAACTACATTATCTAGAGTCAAGTAATGTGTGACTGAGGCTTTTGACGGCGGTGACTGTTTAAAACCAGAAGGATTGACTATCCTTTTTCCAAGCAGGACAAGTGATTGTTTGGAGTGGCAATGTTTCTTAGTGTGCTAAGCAAACTGTTGATTTTAGCTATTTTCCCTTCCTGTTATGCAACATATCAATTAATATGAGCTTTGTGGCTTAAAAAGTCCACTTAGAATTTCTTATTCAAAGAAATATGCCCTGTTGATTCTTAAAGGTATACAGCACAGGAGTAGGGAATCTGAAGCCCTTTGAATGTTGCTGAATTACAACATTGGAGGACTCCACTATCCCCTAGCATTAGCCAAATTAACTGAGATTACAGTTAAAATGGTAAAGACTACAGGTTCCTCACTTGCTCTTTATAGAATTGTAGGCACCGTCTTCCTTGCAAATGAGTACAAAAGATACCTGGGATCTCTACTGCCTCTTGCAAACTGACATCCCAAAAAATTCCTGATACCCATAGCAGATTCTACAAGACTACTACATTTCAGGTAAGATTCAGTAAAATCTTCCTACTTGTGAAGAAAGAGATGTTTGCCGCCTTCAGATCTTTATAAAAAAATAATAAAAGCAGGATATAAATAAATATTGGAAATATGGGGAAATCAATGGAATTATCCAGAAATATGAATCAAACAAACAACCCAAGGTGGGAAACGTATCCAACACATCTTCTCCTCCTGTTTTCCCCACAACAACAACCCCGTGAGGTGGATTGGGCTGAAAGAAATTGAGTGGTCAAAAGTCACCCAACTGAGTAGCCTTAATTTCATGCACATGTTTGATTAAACTTTGTGTGTACCTGTTGCAAAATTTATAAATCCTGTCAAATGATAAATATCAGTACATTAAATCAAATATCCAAGAAATGAATATTACATAAAATATTCACACCTTCTATGAAATGTACAAGAAGAATGGTCAGAGACACAAAAGATTTTTTGATGTGGGATTGTAGGAACTGAATTCCAAAATATTTCCATTATGTCAAAACATGGTGTTGCCGTTACATTTTATAATAAATGTGTTCTTCAAAATAGCTAGAAGCTAGGGGGTATATCAACTTTATCTCATAGTGCTAAGTATTACGAACCAAACTTTAAAGTTCCTGGGAATTCTACATATTTTTAACATAGTCAAAATATACATTTGTGAGATCAACAAAACATATAGCTTTTCCCCTTATCTATAACAATTGAAGTTAAAAAAAAATAGCCATGCTGATTTATCAGCTGAGAATCCTAAACTGTACCTGGGTAATATATTTATTGAGCTCAACCAAAATGACACACATCAGTTAAGTTTTTAATTTCTTCAGAACACTTCATGAAGGGGCTTATTACCAATACAAGGATTGGGAAAGGTAGAACCAAAGAAAATTGTCTGATTTTTGTGTTGTAAGTCTGAGACCAGGGGTTTCATGAGCTATGGTTCAGCATTATTCACTCCTGTATGCCAGCTCTTGTTCAATGCCCCTTTGTCCTTACAAAATAAACAGTGCTTGAGAAGAACCAGCAAAACAGTATTTTCAATTGGTGGGTCACACATAAAAATAGGCTTAATGGCAAGAGATAAACAAATATCAGATTGAAATGAAAGATATAAAGTAATGCTTTGTAAACAGTCATATAATTGTAAGGAAATTAATGCCAATGGGATCCAATCTGATGCCAAAAAAAGCTCAATCATTTCTAGATAAATATATTTAATGCAAATATTACAGCAAGTTCAAACAAAGAACTTAATTTATCTAAAATTTATTATAAAGTTTGCTTGGAATGGCTATCACAAGTTAATGGACCAAGAAAGAATAGTGGACAACTTGGCATTTATAAGATGCAGAAGAATTCACAAAAAGCACGAAAACCCATAGTAACTCTTGGTTAACAGCTTAAGATTAGCTTTAGACATGGTACATTCTTTCCATAAATATGGGGAGAGAGGGGGAGACAGAAACAACTGTGAGGATCATTCAGGATCTCAGTGATACAGAGTAGGGTTTGTATTGCTCTTTTGTGTTGTTCTTAATGGAAAACCAACTCCCACAACCTATGTTTTAGATTGCTTTAATCTAAGGTTAGGAATAGGTAACTTGTGCCCAAAACCACATGGGGACCTCAGGCCTTCTTTTTATGTTCCTTGAAACCCCCTTTCTGATTCCCCTGAAACAGTTTTCCATCATTGAATGATGGGAAACAGATGAAAGCAGTAATGGAATAATCTCTAAAATAGGGATATACCATGTTTCCCCAAAAATAAGACCAGGTCTTATATTAAATTTTGTTCCTAAAGATGCGTTAGGGCTTATTTTCCAGTTAGGTCTTATTTTAGGGGAAATACGGTACTAGATGTGTCCATCTGGCTGAGGATCTTAACTGAGGCTTATTTTGGGTGTGGGGCTTATATTACGAGCATCCTGAAAAATCATGCTAGGGCTTATTTTCCAGCTGGATCTTATTTTGGGGGAAACACGGTAGTACCAAGATTAAAAAACAAAACTAACCCCAGCCACATGAGTGATGTGGTCTCCATCCCATTGTAATTGTGATCTCTTCCCATTGGATGGTATGGATATATCAAAGAGGCACATCAATTATCCTGTTCACATATATACATAAAAGAATTTAACTGCAAGATGTTACTTCAGGTCTGTGCAGTTATAAGCAAAAGCAAACAGGCTATGTTCAAATATACACACAAGGCAACTAAGTCCCAATTCCTATGGAACATGCCTACATTCCAAAAAGTAAGAATCCAAGCAGGGAAAGCAAAAGCATAACTGGATCACAATCCAGAGGTCCAATAACCCAAATAAAGATTGTCAGCCAGTTTGGGTTCCAAAAGATAGAGTTTTCATAGACAATAAGTTCAGGAGACAAATGCACAGAGATCTGAAAAGCAGAATGGTTGTTGTTTCCAATGGAGGTTTGCTCTTGAATAGTAACAGTACCTATTGCAGGTTTACGTAATCAAAGGCAGGAATGCCTTTGATGGCCAAGAAGCTTTGCACTGCTTGCTGTTCTAGGGCTGGAAGAAGGTCCTAGATCTGTCTCTTTGCACATTCAACAGCTTCATCAGCCTCAGATGTCTGCTAGGTTTTTCCTGAGACTAACTTTCCTCCTGGTTGTCTACTACAGCACTGCCCTCCAGCAATTCCTAGCATTTGTCAGGTGTATCAAAAGCAATATTTCCCAGCTTGGACTCTTCTGAATCCAACCTAACCATGGCCTCCATGAAATTGTGATGGTAGAATTTGGGGGCAGTACAACCTGGGCCTTTGGGGCCTTTGAACTATGGTGCTGGAGAAGAGTCCTGCGAGTCCCCTGGACTACAAAGCAATCAAACCGGTCAGTCCTAGAGGAGATCAACCCTGAGTGCTCTTTAGAAGGCCAGATCCTGAAGTTGAAACTCAAGTACTTTGGCCACCTAATGAGAAGGAAGGACTCACTGGAGAAGAGCCTAATGCTGGGAAAGATTGAGGGCAATAGAAGAAGGGGATGACAGAGAATGAGGTGGCTGGATGGAGTCACTGAAGCAGTAGGCGTGAGCTTAAATCGACTCCAGAAGATGGTAGAGGACAGGAAGGCCTGGAGGAACGTTGTCCTTGGGGTCGCGATGGGTCGGACATGACTTTGCAATTAACAACAACAACAACCTGGGCATCATTCAGCAAAATGAGCAAGCAGAGCTAATGAATCACATTTTGAAATGTGAAACATGATGCATATTACTTTTCAATATCTCCCAGCTTAGCAGGTACATTCACCCCAGATCATTCAACCATCCTGAAGCGTCTATTTTAGAGGCTGCATTAGAAGCAACAGCGGATATTAAATTCTCAATGAAGTTAACTGTGTATGCAGACTGTATTGCTACAGTTGCTTTATATTAAATGTGATCTTATTGGGGGAGAGAAATGTATGGAGTTGCTGCAGGGATCATTTGGATGTACAAAATATAGCAAGTTTTTCTGTTCTGGTATTTGGTAGTCCCAGTCATTTTGGATTCTGTGAAAATAAGACATAGGAAGGGGGGCTTGCTTTTGCTTGTCTGAGAGAATTATGACATTTATTCAATTTTTAATAACTTCTTTTTTACGATCCTACAATCACTTAATTTGGGGTAGAGTCGTGGTGACTGAATGGAGTGTTTACTGGCCGGATGCCCTCCCTGACGCCATACAGAGTTCACAACAGTTTTTTTTTTCCTCTGTGCCCTAGGAGAGAAACATTTGCCACTATCTAGGATTGAATTCTCAATCTTCCAAGTGAGAGGTGAGCATCTTCACCCACTAGGCCACTTTGCCACTCATTTATTCAATTTTTAATATTCAACTAAAACAGTTCCAAAACACAATCCTTAAGTCCTACAAAATTCAGAAATTATAATCATACAAAACATTCCAAAAGGTATCCCATAGAAATGGGTATTTGACAAAAACAATAACAATTGAACTGTAAGAATGACAAGGAAGCTTACCGGTCAAGGTAAAACAGTGGGGAATCACCTTGGGAGACAGGACAACCAGTATGCAAAAAGTATCTTAGCTCACTGAGCAGTTAGAAGGAAGGATGGTGTAGGAAACATTTCAGAAGGGACTCTTCCTAGTTTTCCAGAGAGTGAAAAGAGAGTAGGGGAAAAATATTTTCAATTTTGCAAGAGTCGGTTAATGTAATCTATATAAATAAAAATGAAAATGTTCGTTTGTTCAAAATCTTAAATCTCTGAAAGTTCTTCACCGATTGCTTTGAAATTTTGACACAACGTTGCATTTGAATACGCGCGTGTTTTTATATGCCTACTATTATATAGATGTCATACCTGTGACACAAACATGCACTTTCTCTTTTCTTTCTTTTCCATTTAACCAGACTGAGCCACAGCAACGCATGGCCAGGTACAGCTAGTCCAGGGGTAGGCAACCTTGGCTCTTTTATGACTTGTGGACTTCAACTCCCAGAATTCCTGAGCCAGCATGGCTCAGCTTGGAAACCTCTCCCTTTCCCCTCAGCGTGGCTGGCTCAGGAATTCTGGGAGTTGAAGTCCACGAGTCATAAAAGAGCCAAGGTTGCCTACCCCTGAGCTAGTCTTACAATAAAGTTACAGTTAGGGCTTCTGTTTGTGTTTCTTGTCTGAACTATCTCATAGGTTTAATAATAGGTACAAAAAATAATGAAGAATGGGGTAATAAATGCTCTAGTTTTGATTGAAGATTGGCTTTAGTTTAAATTAAAAAAAAAGCTGGGCAGAAAACTATTGATTAGGCAGAGAAATTCCATTAAGATGATGGAAGTTATCTTCATTATTCAGAACAGGATTGAAATGCCTTAAAAATGGATTTCCTGAGGAAACTGTTGGGGTTTTTTTTAACCTCAAAGAACTTTATCCTTAACAATGACAAACTCTAACCTTTTGTTTTAGTTTTTTTCCCAAAAGAATCAGTTTCTCTCTGTTGTCCTGCCCTTGAAACTCTGCCAACAGATTCATTATAGTTACAGGAAAAAGAAGAAACCACAAGTTCTTTGTCCAAAAATACCTGGGCACATATCTGTGAAAAAATATGGCACTCTCCCCAAACCACTAACAGGTTACTTCATCCCCACAAGACACTCTTTCACTTACTTCACAGTGGCTATTTCTGCTCTGATGAATAACAGGTTTCCCCTCTGGAAACTGTTACACGAAAAGAGACTCTATGCACTTGATTAAAAGAAGAAATAAGGAACTCAATATCCATTCATCGTTGAAATCTTTTCTGCACATACTAAGAGCTGAATGTTCACATTTCATGCCAACACGTAACAAAAACTTGCAAGTAACAAAAACTTGCAAACAATGAAAAAGTCATTGACTGAGATGGGCAGCTATTGAAATTGAATACATAAATAAATAGTTTACAGCAAACAGGTAATGCTGCAAATATGTGCTGTGAGCTCTGTCAGATGCACCGTGCAATATGTGATATATTTACCAGCATATTAACAAATACATTTTAATTTTCCAATAATTAGTAGAAACTCAAGAAAAAAAGGATTTCATTGCTATTTTATGAAAAAAACAAAATCTAGAGTAGATGGTTTTATAATGCAATATTTAAACCTAAAAAGCTACCAAATTCCATGTGCCAGCCAGATGCTAAAGAATGAAATCTTAGCATAAAGAATGAAAACAGCATGATTTGTGTCCAGTTGAGAAATGACAATTCAGAGGGAAAATGTGCAAAACTTTCTCTTTACTGTATATCTTTAAAAAGCGGACATTATGGCCATCTTTGGCTCAACTTAAGAATGTTAATAGCTGAAGCACTCCATTTTAGCAAAGGCATTTGCAATAAATTTTGAGAGTGATGATAGTGTCTGGGAGGATCATGTTGTTATAAAAAAAAATCCACTGTGCTGCAATCACATTTAAATGTGTTTTGTATGGATCTTAAGATTAACAAGATGATTTGAGTGGTGCCATCTAGTACATATTTAAAATGTGATTCTCATTACTATTCACTCCAATACTAAGCATGTTTTACCCCTGGAATTGTCTTCTTTTTCTGCAGATTATGGTACAATTTGGAATACATGCAACTGAATGTTCTTGTGTAAAAATAATGTTCTTATATTCAGCATATAACAGATGAGGCTGGACTAAAATTTCAGAATATTGAATAGGGGTACTCAAAACTTTGATCAGATAATTCAGTTTGAATGAGATTCAATTGAATGACCTCCATGAATTCTTTGAATTGATTCAGGGCACTGAATAAATCATGTCCCATCATATGCCTTCATAGAGATTCAAAAGCAGTTCAGAGATTTGATAAGGTTCTGGTACTTTCTAGGTCAGTTTAATGCTTTAATTCAAAGGGGATTCAGCTATTCAAACTATATTTTCAAATCAACTCTTGATTGAAATTTTGAAAACCGAAACTGAAGTGGAATCTTACATTTACACATCCTGAAATAATACATTTCTGGAGTCATTTCAGAACTCAACAATATTTTCCAGAAAGTAAGTAGGCAGCCTCCTATATCTCAAGACTGCTTTCCTCAGAAATTCCAGCCAGCATCAACTGATGGCAGTCCAGAAATCTACAGGAAAACCATGTGGGGAAAGCAGACCTAGAATTCTTTAAATAAAATAAATAAAAAAGGAAAGGAATACTTGTGAGTAAACCAGAGCACTGCTACTTACTTTTTAAGGTGGCATTGATCATTCAGGTTAACAGCAGTTGCAGGAGAAAAATGTTTGTCTGTGTGGCTGTTTCTGTTTCTATGAATAAGATACATATAAGGTAAGTATTTTTAGCTGTGAAACCTAATCATAAGGGTGTGAAAAGCATCCTCAGTTTTGAAACAGTGAGCTGAGAAATAGAGAGGTGCCCTGTTTCATAAGTGCTGCGAACAGTAAGCAAATTCACACGCCAGAGTTAAGCTACTGCACATTTTTTTGCACCTCTGTTATTTATGGTGATAAATTGCTTAGAAAAAAAAATACATTTGCTTAGAATACCTCAAGCTTAAAATAAACTTAACCTGCAAATGTAATAGAAGTTTTTTAAAAATGTTATTTTAAGATTCTTGTGGCAGGGAGCTACTTTATACACTTTGGAGGTAAATAAACAAATATTTTCTGACCTGTTGTTGCCTACAAATCTTCATTCCAAACTGCAGGTCATTAAAATAAAGATTTTATTAACCTGCAACAGCAAATAATCCTGTGTAATCAGGTTATTAACCAAGCTCTATTGCAGGCTAGAAGCCTCCAATATAGATATGATTCACAATCCATTTCTTAAAGGTATTGCAGCATATATCACATAAAAATCTTGGATAGTGTGGAAGAAGGAATTCGGTATGGTACTCCGAGAGGAAGCAATATTAAGGAGCTATATTTGAAAAGCTGTCCCTAAAAAACTAAGCCCAAGCAAAAAACAAACCACAAATCCCTACACTAAACTTCACAGAAAACAAAACTATTTCAGACAGGTTCTAAAGCTTAGAAATCTTTGTCTAAATTTTAGGAATGATTTCCTATTACAGCAGGGGTCTTCAAACTTGGCCCTTTTATGACTTGTGGACTTCAACTCCCAGAATTCCTCAGCCAGGCACGCTGGCTGAGGAATTCTTTGAGTTGAAGTCCACAAGTCATAAAAGCGCCAAGTTTGAAGACCCTGTATTACAGGAAACCAACTGGCAGTATGAAGGACTGCCTCAGGAACAGGTAGCAGCCCCAATTTTATGAGCAATTTTCCAGCTGTCATTGGATGCCCATGGCTATGGAGGAACCTCCAGGCCCTATTTCTATGATTCGAAATTCCCTGCTCTCCTTTCTGATTGAAGCAATTGATTCTTCTCTTCAGAGCAGCCAAGCATTGCATGTGGATGTGATGGTAAGGATACATTCATAGAAGACTGCACTCAAATACAAGGCTTATTTGTTCCTCAATCAGCATGCTGTGTGAAGTCTGTCTCTATGAGTTTCAGCTTGTGCTTTATAAGCAGGTATTGTGGTTATTTTGGCTTGTGAATGATCATGTATGGCTTAACATTAGATGGGAACCGAGTTAATGGCGATATATATATGAATAAAAAGCAGCAGTTAAGCAAAGCAAATCTTAGATTTTTAACATAGCCTTACTTAATATCTTACTTAAAGATATTTGTAACAACAGCACTACAGTATGTTTATCAACATAACTGATAGGATGGCATTCTTTTTTTTTAAAAAAAAAGCCTATGATTTGGAGCGTGGAGAACACTTTACTTGAAGGAGCATAAAGAGATAATTAAAAACACTAGATTACCAAAATAATGGACAACTTCTCAGAGAATGAGAGACAATTTAGTGTGGTAGTTAAATTTCCACAGGCTAGAAACTCTAATCCTGGCTTAGGTGCAGAGCCATCGGGGTGAATTTGGGCCAGCCCTTCTCCCTCAACTATATGGAGAAATCTTCCTTTTGGGTAAATATAGCATATCAAAAATCTTTTTATTAAAATCTTTTAAACTTAAATTGTTTAAAATCTCCACAGGCACTTCAGGACATTTGCCCAAACTTCTCTCTGTTCATCATTTTCATTTATGTCAAGAGCATCCTTGGGAAGGGTCAAAATAGTTAAGACGGCAGCTGTAATTATAGAATCAACTGTGACTCATGTAAAAAAAAGGGCAGAGCTTTGATTGCACAGTGGCAGATGCCATCTAATTTTTTAATTTCCATCTTTCAGACATCCCTGAATCATTTTTTTTCAGAACTATCACATGTGAAGTCATATAAACATCATTAATTTTATTTATTTAAAACATTTATATAGCCACTGATCTTATAACCAACTCTGAACAGCTCTCAGTCCAAAGTTAAAACAGCATAAAAACCATACTGTGACAGCCTGCAGGGCCTACCACACTTCCAGCTCTCTATTAAAGTTCATCTTTCTCTTGCAGACGCACTTCTTTGTGAAAACTTGTGTAAAACAACATTATTTCTATTTGACACTTGAATAAACTCAAGAATTGCAAAAGGAAATACAATCCTGAACCATCAGAATGATGTGTTAAAGTAAGGTCTTAGGGGCTTAAACCAGAGAGAAATAAAAATGCAGGGCCCCTGAACCAGAAGTGAAACTATAATATCTGAGATAGAATAAAATTGCTTACAGGCAATTGGAATGGACATCTGTTACTAGGACTGATTAAGAGCCCCATAGAAATTGTGTTTACTGGTGATGCTGGCAGCTCAGTCAACTTGAGGAGTTAATTGTATAGATGCAGGGCTTTTTTTGTCATAGAACGCCCAGAACGGAGTTCCGGCACCTTTTTTGGATGGAACCTTGTAGGGTAGGCAAGGTGGGTTGTATGACATGTGTGAGTTCTGGCACCTTATTTTATTTTTTTAAAAAAAGCACTGTATAGATGCATATTAATTTGTGCATTAAAACTAGACTTTTGAAAATGTAGATTTGTTCTTTCCAAAATTTAGCTATTTGTATTATAGTGGATTCTGCTACATGAAAGCTTTGACAACTGCTTATCTGGAGTAGTGTACTTGTGGTATTTGTTTGACAAAAATACAATAATCTGAATTTCTTTCTGAATGAATTTGATCAATGTAGGTTTCATGAGCCATTAAGACTGATTAAAAAGAAGATATTATAATATCCTTAATGGGAAAAATACTTTTTCAAAGATGATAGTAAAAAGCTCTTAATCCATGGTTGTACTGGGTGAGTTATGCAAAGAAAATTCTCTGTTTCATTTTCCCAGTCCAGTCTTCATTTGTCTTGTGCTTAAGGCTTAGAATACTATTAAATGCCTGTGATGTCAGTCATTAATATATGAACATATTAAGTGAACGCTTAATTGGCCTAGGCCAGGGGTAGGGAACCTTGGCTCTTTTATGACTTGTGGATTTCAATACCCAGAATTCCTGAACCAGCCATGCTGATTCAGGAATTCTGGGAGTTGAAGTCCACAAGTCATAAAAGAGCCAAGGTTCCCTACCCCTGGTCTAGGATTAAGTGAGGATAGTGCCAGCCCCTCTCTGCTCATGCAATACTGCTGTTAGACAAAATATAAATGTGCTATGTTTTCATTTATCATACCTGTGGTGTATGTGAAGTCTGAAACACCTGGAGAGTATGAAGTGAAATAGGTCTCCATTAGTTCTTAAACCACTGAGACTGTTTTTGTTGTTTGTAAAACTCATGTAGGAACCAATCCTTTATCGGTCTCTTAGGTTTAACTTAACATTTTGGTTGTACCTCACTATAGCAATTGTTTGTTGTTTTCATGCGTGAGGTCCAGACATTGCCTGCATTGTTCTTGGAAGAAAGTCAAAAATAAAGGGCAAATTTTATCAAGGAGAAAAATGACTTTCCAGAAATGTTCCCAAGCCTTAAAGTTTCTTTAAAATGTATTCAAACTAGTTTTCCAAACCTGCTGATCTGGACAATGGACTACTCATTACCTCAGTAATACTGCTTGTAGCTCAGAAATATTTTACCTAGCCCAATTTTAAATGTTAAAGCAAAAAATAATTTACCTAATCTGTCCAGAAAGGGTTTCAATTTGCTTCTGTGCATCCAGGGTCCCCAGAATCTTTAGGTCCAAAAATGGGGGTCCATGGGATTGCATTTGAATTCTTCTTTTATTTTGGGTTGCATTTGAATTCTGATAGGGTGTTCAAGGGATAAAATGAAGCCTTGCAAATATTGAAGCTTTCATTTCACCCCTTAAAATTTCTGTGCCTCTGTCAAAGTTTCTCTGAAGATAAAGAGGCAAGGAAATATATCTTACAAATACAGCAACTGTATCAGACAGTCTCTGATCAGGTGAGAAATATAGTATGGAACTTATACCTAGTTCAAACCAGATACATTATACAAAGACCTAGCTTTATGGAGAAGACTAATGCTGAGAAAGTGGAACAAAAGAGAAGAGGAAAATGAATAGCAAGGTAGTTGGACTCAGTTCAGTGGCATTGAAAGACCTGATGGAACAGATTAGGGAGAGATCATCATGGGGAAAATCTATGTTTGGCTACAAGTTGATAACAACTTATTGGCACATAATCAACCAAATACAGACTTGACAAAATAAGCCTAGCCCCAGATACTTTTGGATTGTGGTCTTGACAAAATTCTTAAGCTAGTGGAGATTCTGTATCCATGCATAAAGACATTCTGCTGCCTGAGGTAACTGAACTGTTGCTCAACCATCTAATAATTAGCCATTGTTATTCTCCCAAACAATGATGACAAAATAATGCCCTAACAATTTTCATGATAGCCAAAATCTGTTGCCAGAGGTGATTGTCTCATTCTTCCTAATGGTAAGGGTACTCTTGAATCCCTCTCTGTTTGTCCAAGCCATATACAAAATCTCCATACAATTCCTCATTGATAGAAGGGGCCACATCCTTAATGGAAAAACATAATTTTTCAAAGCTGATAGTAAAAAGTTTTACTTTAGTAGAATGAGAGAGAGAGAGAGAGAGAGAGAGAGAGAGAGAGAGAGAGAGAGAGAGAGAGAGAGAGAGAGAGAGAGAGAGAGAGAGAGAGAGAGAGAGAATTTTACCTAATTAAAATGATAGTAGATCAAGACATTAAATGAAAGAGCAAGTTGAAGAAAGGACCATGTTTGGGTGAAGAAAATCCATGTTCCAGAAATCTGGTTCTATTTTGATATGCTCACATTGTGCCAGAAGGGCAATAAGATATAGTAATCTGCTCCTATTCTTCTGTTTCTCTGAAAACCTATTTTGAGTGCTTTAAACTAAGCTCTTGTTGCCTTCTTCCTGGTTTCTCTTCATTGTCGTTAACATCTCCCCACTCTGATAGCATTTGCCAACATTCTTGGCTACTCGTATGCAGATCATAGGACTTAGAATTATGCCAAGATGCTAAAGAGGTAGCTTATATGAATACATTTGTGCCATGAGCACACTCACTTTCCTGCCTGTTACTAAAAGCTGAGGCTTCTGTAATCCAGTACATTTAGAGTACTAATTTGTCATACAAACAGTATATTTACATATTACATATAAATATACTGTTTAGATATAAATAACACCAGAAATTGTCACTGAAATTATGCAGGGTAACAGCGTTGTCTGGTTAATGTTTCCAACTGCCAGAAAAATAATAATGATGACGGTGATTATAATAATAGTAGACATATCAGCAATTACCTATAGTTTTTTAAAAATATTATTTGAGTATTCTTGTGGCAGGGAGCTACCTTATTCACTCTTGGAGGTAAATAAACAAATATTTTCTGATGGGTTGTTGCCTACAGGCAGGGCTTTTTTTCTCACAGAATGCCCAGAAAGGAGTTCCGGCACCTTTTTTGGATGGAACCTTGTAGGGTAGGCAAGGCAAGTTGTATGACGTGTGTGAGTTCCGGCACCTTTTTTTTTTTTTTTTTAGAAAAAAAGCACTGCCTACAGGTCTTCATTCCAAACTGCAGGTCACTAAAATAAAGATTTTATTAACCCCCAACAGCTACCTAAGTTTACCTATAGATGAAGAACATAACATTCTTTTTATCTCTTTATGTATTAGGTGGTTTGCATCCCATATTAAGAAGGGAAAAGTAACTACAATCACATCATATTATTTCTCTGTACCTATCAAATTTCTATATTGCCATTTTCTTAAAGAAAAGTCTGCTCTGCCTCTTTGCCTCAATTGCACTGGCTGTTTATTCAAAGGAGCGCCGTCATATGTTTGGCATAAAAAGGAGTACGTTAGCAGTCTTTTAAAGTGGTCCAGAGAATAAGATTGCAAATAGAGCATGTTCCAAAATTCTTTGAGTCTCCAGGCAAGCCCTGTTTTTTTTAAGATAAAACAATGGCTATGAAGTATTGCTTCTGTTCTTTTTCATATTAATATTTGAACCTGGAAGTCTAATTCAAAGCAATTTATTTTTCTCAGATTTCCCCCCCCCAAAAAAAAATTTCAATCAGAGGTAGAAGCAACTGGTTCACCTTTTCTACACTCAGAAACTAAGCATGGTCAGACCTGGCTAGTCCTGGTATGAGAAACCTTCAGGGAGTATCAGGCCTCTAGGCTAAACTAGTAAGTCAAAACACATCCCATTAAGAAAGCAACAGTGAACCATTTCCATACTGCTGCCAATAAAATGAAGTCATCGAAAGAGATATGAGAAAGTATCTGATAGGCTTGATCTTCCAAGTAAATGTAATACAGCTACTTTTTCTTGCAGAAATAGAGAGATGGATAGACACAGGGTGCATCCACCCTGCATTCTTAAGATTCTCCTGTCTCATGCTGATGGAGGCTGGACTCTAAGCCGGTTTTAGAAAAATCTGTCCAGATTGTAATCTTTTAGCAAGAACCTGTCAAAAATAGAGCCTTGAATTGGTATGTGGGAATGACCTTGAGAGACAGGACAATGAGGGAATGATGTGATAAAGGGCAGCTTAGCACAAAGCAGGAATGTGGGTGGAGCAAGAGGCTGGGGGGGGGAAACCCCTCTTTCTAAAGGGGGGGGAGAGGGAGACATATATTCAGACTTGCAAGTTTCTGTTAATGTAACCTTACAATAAAGTTGAATTAGCTCGTCCAGTCAAGTTCCTTCCCTGGTCTAAGTTGTAAAGCTGATAGGCTGCATTGTTAATTACACTGGTGCCCTGATGGACAATTCCCCTGATAACAAACCTGCATAACTTTCTGAACCAGGAAAAAATTGCCAATTGTTTTCCTTCTACGCGTGTATATACACAAAATTGTATACAGTGTGTGTGTGTGTGTGTGTGTGTGTGTATTTAATGTATCAAAAAGCATATATATGTAGGTACAACAAACAGATTTAAAATATTTTTTTAAAAAAAACCTCACTCTTGCATTTCCCCAATTTTGACTCAATAGTTTCTGTAATACTGGCGAATCCACTATTGGATTCATCCAATAGTTTCTGCTGCAAATACTGTTACGTGAATATTTCAGCACTATAGTGGTTATAACATTTGCTTGACAATACATGTACAATGTCAGCAATTTAAAACCTTGTAATATTCAGAATGTACTGCAACTAGAATCTACATCAGGAAGAATACAAACCATTAAAAAAAACCCCAGACCTAACAAAATTGGAGGTGGAGTTGAATTATATGTAAGAGATTACTATATCTCTTCAGAAATGCATAAAACTGAGGATGAAACCCTCCTAGAATGCATATGGGTTAATATAAAAGGAAAAAAGAATGGCATTGCCATACGTGTATACTACAGGCCATCCAACCAAGCAGAAGGAATAGATGAACCTTTTGCTAATTACTTAACAAATGTATGTAGAAAACACACCACTATAGCGATGAGGAACTTTAACTACCCTGACATCAACTGAGAGACAAACTCTGCATCAAATGAAATACCGAAGAGGTTTCTGACCAACCTAGCTGACAATTCTATCATCCAAATGGTAGAGGAGGGAATTAGAGGGACAGCTGTACTGGACCTAAATCTTACTAACAGAGAAGAAATGATAGAGAAGGTTGAAATTGCAAGAACTTTGAGAGTGACCTGTCATATTAAAATTCAATATAATGCAGACACAAGCAATAGGACATAATAAAATCAGTATCTTAGACTTTAAAAGAGCTGATTTCAACAAACTGAGAGAGAATTTGGGAAGGACTCCATGGATGAAAATCTTAAAGGGGAAAATAACTCAAGAAGCTTGGGAAACACTGAAAAATATGATTATAAAAGCCCAATCCAGCACAATATCACTGAAAAAGAAAAAGAAAAAATCCAAGAAGAAAACATTATGGTTGCACAAAGAACTCTTTGATAAATTGAAAGACAAAAAGAATAAGTATAGAAAATAGAAAGAGGGACATATAACTAAGGCAGAATACCAGCATGTAGACTGAATCTGCAAAGATGAAGTCAGGAAAAGTAAGGCTCAGAAATAACTAAGACCTGAAACACATGTGAAAAATAATTTTAAAAAGTTTCTTTCAACATAAAAAAACAAGAAAAAAGTCAAAGAAACAATTGGTCCACTAATGGGAGAAGATGGCAAGGAAGTGACAGGCAGCAGGGAGGAAACCGAGCTGCTTAACTCTTTCTTTGTATCTGTTTTCACATAAAAAGAAAAAATAGCCCAACCTACCAAAAACAGAACTGTAAAAGACAGACTAGGGAATTCAAATTAAAACAGCCAAGAAAATGGTAAGAGAACCCTTGTCCATTCTAGACAAATTTACATCCCAGAATTCTGAAGGAACTGGCAGATGTGATCTTGGAACCATTGAACCATATCTCAAAAATCCTGGAGCACTGGAGAACTACAAGAGGATTGGAAAAGAGCTGATATGGTTCCCATCTTCAAAAAAGGAGGGGGAAAAAACAGATCCAGGGAACTACTGACCAATCAACTTGACACCACGACCTGGGAAGATCCTGGAAAAAATAATCAAGCAAGAGATCTGTGAACACCTAGAAGCAAGCAAAGTTATAACCAAAAGCCAACATGGGTTTGTCAGAAATAGATAATGCCAAACAAATCTTATTTTATTCTTTGACAAAGTGATTAAATTATATCAGCAAAATGCTGTGGACATAGTATATTTGGATTTCAGTAAGGCATTTGACAAAGTAAACCACAACCTACTTCTAGGTAAGCTTGAAAAATGTGGAATAGACAGCATTACCATTAGATGAATCTGTTACTGGCTGACAAACCACACTCAATATATAGTCCTTAATGGAACTATATCTACATGGAGGGAAGTAAGCAGCGGGGTACCCCAAGGTTCTGCTTAAGGCCCAGGATACTTCAATATCTTCATAAACAATTCAGATGAGGGATTAGAAGGGGAACTCATCAAATTTGCAGACACCAAGCTGGCAAGAAGATAGACTCAAGATCAAGATGATACCCTAGAACATAGGCTCAAGATCTAGATGGATCTTGAAAGACTTTGAACACTGGACTCTATCTAACAAAATGAAATTCAATGTAGAGAAAATTAAAGTTTTACACTTAGACAATATAAAAAATATGTTGAGATTCTGGAAAGAGTGCAGAGTGGAGTAACAAAGATGATTATGGGGCTGGAGGCTAAAACATGAGGAACGGTTGCAAGAATTGGGTATGTTTTTAGTTTAATGAAACGAAGGACTAGGGATGACATGATAGCAATGTTCCAACATCTCAGGGGTTGCTACAAAGAAGAGGGGATTCAACCTATTTTCCAGACTACCAGAAGGCAAAACAAGAAGCAACATATGGAAACTAATCAAGAAGAGAAGCAACCTAGAACTAAGGAGAAATTTCCTGACAGTCAGAACAATTAACCAGCTTCCCTTCAGAAGTTATGGTTGCTTCATCACTAGAGGCTTTTAAAAAGAGACTGAACCATCATTTGTCTGAAATGGAATAAGGTTTCCTGCTCGAGCAGGAGGTTGGACTAGAAGACCTCCAAGATCCCTCCCAGCTCTGTTATTCTGTTATTTGCTTCGTTCTCTGAGCCAACCATTTTACTGCTTTTCCTTTTTTTTCCCTACTAAGAATAACCCTCCAAGACAGGCCAAAACATTTACATGGTGGAAAGTGATCTAATTAGGAGAAATGTCTTAGATTTCAGTAACATTAAAATACAAGATTTATGTGTCTGAATGGTTCCCTTGTCTCATTCTATGAACAGGAGGCCAAGTTCAAATTCAAGGGCTGTGTAAATGAAAACTCACTAAATCAGTGAGGAGCTGTAACAGTCAGTCACATCTCAGCTGAGCAAGATTGCAATAATCTACAGCTGAGATTGGCCCAGTGCAGCTGAGAAGATTTATGCACAGGAAAATCTGCCAATTAGAGAGACTCATTCATCCATGTATTCATTCTCAGACTCTGAGGTGTCAGGCTGGTTTACAATAAAACATAAAATCAAGTGTAAAGGTTTTAAAACGAATGAAAAGCAAGAAAAGATCAAAATTACAACTGGTGATTTAATAGTCTTAGAAATGGATATCTTAAGGACCTTTATAAACTGAACACTAATATTATGTTGGAATAGCCAATTTTTTATTTTAGTTTAAAAAAATCTAAAATTTTCCCATTGCTTCAAGACATACACATTCCTAACTGTGCTACTCTAATCTAAGTGACTTAGGGATAGAAAGGCGGCATATAGATAAAAATAATCATGATCACCATTATGTATAGTTTTTATTTATTTTATTTATTTAAAACATTTATATAACCATCTTATAACCAACTCTGGACAGCTCCAATCAAAAGTAAAAATAACATAAAAAGCAATAATACTGTAAAACTGAATGCATTAAAACAACGTTATTCTTGATATTCCAAAATCTTAAATTGCTATCCAAAGATGCATTGATTGCTCACACTATGTAGCAAGGCACAGTCATAGATGCAAGTAGCCGAAATTAAAGATTAAATATACCTTGTCTTCCTGCGCTCAACTCAATAGAGATCTAGCAAAAAGAAAAGTAAAAATTACGCTTTCCTTCTTTCTGTGAAGGGGATGAAAAGGAATATATTTAAAGGGTAATGATGTTACAATTTTTGAAAGAAAAATAGTAGCTTGATTTATTTACTTTTCTTCATATTGCCTTTAGCCAAATTTATAGAAGTAGCTCTAATATAAAAATGTAGTACTCAAAAGCTCAAATGTGAGAAGGGAAACCCACCATCAAATTTATAGGATCCTGCCATAATGTTATCATCACCACCACCATCTTAATTTTCATCATAATTATTGTTACTAATAGAACTTTAAAAGATTTTACCTCCAATTACAAACCACTTATTCCACTAGAACAGACATGTCAAACTCGCGACGTCACGCGACATCGCGCAATGTATCGGGACGGTTTTGCCATTGCCGGCAATGGGGTGGGCGCGGCTTCCAGATGCCGCGTCCGGCCCGTGGGCCGGCAATTTGACACCCCTGCACTAGAGGAATCCAAACCCTTTTTCTGCATCTACAAACAGAGAAGAATATGTGGCATGTATATTAGAACTGAAAAGATGAGAGATACAAGGCTGATTGCGAAAGAGGACAGAGCTCCTTCATCCCTTTAATTGGTACAAAGAAGAGGGAATTTTACCATGTAGTCTTTTAAATAGAGTGTGCTCTATTTTCCATATGCAGAATATCTGCCTTTAACACATGCCTGATGCATAGAAACTCATCAAGTGCCCTTTTCCTGAGCTTCATACAGGCAAAACTAAAGAGAAAACTTCATTCCCTTCTTACATACATATGTGCATAAACATTCAGCTCCTTTCTTTCTTCCATGCTATGTGTGCTGATTCTGCCTCCCAGGTATATCTCTGGCAGTCCTTTTACCTTTACAGGATGCTCACTAGGCATAAGAAAACATCCTGGTGTCTATTTATTTTGGTGTTTTGCATACCTTGCCTTGGGATGAGCTCTTATAGTGAGCCCATTCCTTATCGGTTTATAAACAGGGAAGAACTTCACAATGGAACTTTTAAGCTGAGCTCTGATGTCTATCAGCCCCAGCTTGGCAAAACCCATCCAGGTTGAAACAAGGAATTACTCTGATGTGGCACATCCCCTACAGAGAGCCGTACATTGAGTTCCGTGCACCTGCCATGTGACCGAGACAAGAAGGCTATAGCCCTGGGAATCTTGTGACACAGTGTTCCAGGAAGCAGCCTTTGTTTGCCCACACTGTGTCTCTTTTATTTTATAATATGTGCATTCCACAATGCCTATTGTCTCCTTTCATGTTGAATGCTGTCACATGAGCAATTTGAGTGACACCAAAATGCTTGTGAGGCAAAGCCAAGTGGCCCTGTGGCTCCAGCTTGAAATGTTATAATTCATTAACACTCTGCATGCCTGACAAATGTCTCTTTTCAGAGCCAGTCACCCACATACATTTTTAAAGTTTTCGGTTGCAGGGAAGCGCCAAACAATAAAGCCAGTACAAACATGTTTTTCTCTCACAAGCTGCCCAAAAAGAATGATTAATTTATGAAGTTGTGGGAGCAACATCTCACGCGGCACCAAAGGCAGTGAAGTGCCTAATCAGATTATCTGAATTTCTGAATGTTGAAAACTTGTGCAAGAGTCATTCCTTATGGCTTGATAATTGTTAGATATATTGTTAATTGCTAGGTAAAAGACTGTGTGTTTTATTTATTTATTTATTTGTTTGTTTGTTTGTTTGTTTGTTTGTTTATTTATATCCTGCCTGTATTATTTTTTATAAATAAGGTGGCAAACATACCTAATACCTCTTCCTCCTCCTATTTTCCCCACAACAACCCTGTGAGGTAGTTGGACCAAGAGAAAATAACTGGCCCAAATTTATTCTGCCGACTAAAACTCACAGTCTCCCAGTTTCTAGCCTGGTGCCAAACTGTTTTTTTTTATATAGTTTAGGAAAAACCAATACACCATTCTCTATACCTTGGTAGGATTATTCATGTCATATAATGAATAAACAGTTCTTACTTATCTGTGGTGCAAGACACAATCCTATTCTTGTGTTTGTTTTATGGGACATGACTGATGGAGTGTCATTGACATGTACGTGTGACTCTCTGTGACATCATCAGTGATGAGGGCATAATTTTTCATCCACGTTAAGTGTCACCATCTATTTTATTAGTTTAGAAGCATTGTTTCCCACTCTGCCATTAATTTAGCCCTTTAGGAAGAAATATGAAGATATAAAATAATTAAACTTAATAAATATTTTTTTAGCATTGTTACTTTCTCATCTTGAAAGCTAGAGTATGTTCAAAAGTTTAATAAAGGCATTGCCTTTTTACACTACAATAAGGATATTTCTGCATTTCTTGGTTGGGAATTGGATACTGCATTTCTACTATTGAATGAGAAGTAAAGATTCTTTCAGATTATTAGTTTATTTCATGGTCCCTTTAAAACTAGCTTAAAATGCACTAACTGGTTTGAATTGTTGTGAATAACTGTAGATCCCTTCAAGCATCAAGATGCCTTGAATCCATGTTTATATATTTGCAAGTCTTGATCTTGTAGAAAAGCATCAGCCAATCAGTGCTCCTTTTCTCTACCAAGGCAGAGCAAGAGAATTGTCAGCCAATTGGTGATTCTTCGCTATTCTTTCAAACTGGTAAATGAAAGAGCATTTCTTTACCTTTTCCATAGAAATCACTAGCATTCTGCCTGTCTTGTACTCTTTCTGCGCATATATTTGTGGATATTTTTCTACCTTTTGCAATAAAAGTGCAGTGGTACCTTAAGGGCAGAACACAAACTAGTTAAAAATGTCAACAAGCACATTAAAATCCAGCAGTCCCTTTTGGCAAACTTACATGGCCATCCCAATATCTAACGCTGCACATGGTCTTCTTTTCCTAATCATTCAGGCATGTTGCTAGGAGGGAAAGTGAGGGGGCTGGGAAACAGAACGAGAGCACAGATTGTCCCCTCAGTCATAAAGCAGTGACATGTTGCCATTTCTGAATTGGTCTTGGAATATCCTCCTCAAATTGCTCATCATTGCAAGCCCTCATTACAGCATCATGTGATTAGTAGGAGGCTCATCTCACCTCATTACAGGAACCACTCCTCAGTATGAAAGGCTTACAGTATGAAATACTGTACTATGGAAAAAGTACAAAAGTTACAAAGGTTGCCTGCAAATGTATTTCCCTGGTATTGTAGTTGGTCTCATATTTTTAAAAGCATATTTTAGATGCAGAATTTAGAGACCATCTCACTTACAGAGCGACTCACAATAGCACTGGAATGGCCTCTGAGAGTTATGAAACATAGAGAGAGAGGAACATTCCTAAGGGAAACAGGTATTAGACTGGATTCACGTTTAATAAAATTGTGAGGTAAAAAATACATTATATTTCTGCACAAATAAGCACAAGTCCAGTCAGATATATTTGACTTACATATTGTACCGAACCATAATGTGATTTATTTTTGGTTTTGTGTGATGTGCAAACAAAACAAAACAAAAGTTTATTCACCATGGTATATCACTTAGCATTATATGTGAAACAGGCCATGCTTAGCATTATGTATCAGCCATTGAGGTCAATACTAGGGAATATCGGAGGGATTACAACTTCAAGTTAGACCTGAAATTGGGAGGCAGGGATGCTAGAACAGAGGTCCTCAACCTTTTGGGCACCAGGGACCAGTTCCAAGGAGAAAGATTTTTCCATGGACCGGAGAATGTGTGGTTTTGTGTGCTGCCTGCATCCCACGGATGGGGCTTTGCCTCTTTGCGTGGCCCAATTGCTGGCATGCTGCGACCCAGTACCAGTCCACGGACTCGGGGTTGGGACCCCTGTGACAAAAGTAGAGGACAAAAGTAAAGCTAAACTAATAAGTATAAGCATTATTGTTTGGAAGGAATTGTTGGTGTGAGGTACCTGCCCTGAGTTTAGGAAAAAATCATATCAGACTTCACTGTTTCATATGATGAGGAATTCAGATGTTAAACTGGTGTTGTAGTTGTATCACACAGTGACACTAAATATGGGAGAAAAACACTAAAATGTACCACTCTCTAACAACTTCAGACATAAATCAAAAGGACATTTCCACATGAATTATTTTCTCAGTGACTCTTGGCCTGGGATCCTTCCATGCTCTTGTCTTTTGCTACATGGAGTAAGAGAATGATTGGCAAGGAAGAACAGTGACACCCAGTGGCCAAAGACATTTATGTCTGTAACGTGGGTCTTATTCTCAATTAAGTCAATATCATTCAGATAAAGAAAATACAGTTGCACCAAGAATTTGAAAACATTCCTTTCCCATAATATTTAACTGATTTATTTATTTATTTATTTATTTATTTATTTATTAAATTTATATACCGCCCTATCTCCCTTACGGGACTCAGGGCGGTGATGCCTTAAAAACAGCTACATTAAATACAGATCATTTAAATGAAATATTTGAAAAAGCCAATGGTACTGTTGTGTACTGTTCTATGCCATCATTTGATTTCTTGTACCTGAAAGGAAATTATGGCAGCCCACAACACCCCATTTTCAGCTGCACAATTCCAAAAGGCTAGAATAGAAATGGGTACAATAGGCTCCTGAGAAGCAAAGGGAAATGGCAAAATTGTAATGCGAACTCTGCCCTTTTTGAATTTACATTACTCATAAGGAGTAACATAAGAGGCTCAGCTGGGTTGTAAAGTCATGAAGCATATTTCAGCTTGTTGCAAACATCCCTAACCATAGACTGTATGTTTCTGAGGGAATTAAATGCTCGAGATGATGGGGTAGTAGTAGAATTTGTCCAGAGAAGAGGCAGGCCCAGTTACAACTGACTTTTTCATGTACCTTGGGCATAGGGCAAAGATTATATTTTAATCCAAATGTTCAACTGTCAAGCAAAAACACCTATATTTTATTGAAAGAAGCCCCCAAAGCAAACAAGGCAGGAGGCAAAATATCTCAATTTCTCAAAACTCAAGAGGGAGCCATTTCCCCTTCTCTACACAGACACATTGTATATTACTTTTAGAGAAAGTATTATTTTTGAATATATCCTCTAATAGGAAAAGACTCTCCCTGCACACAAAGTTCCTGAAAAATCAAAGAAAGAAAGTGGTCCTGATATCCTTTCTGCTTGATACATCAGCTGATTTATTTTTTTGGTGGTGGTGGTGGGGTTGTTCGTAGGCCAGTGATTTGTTTTCCATCTTTATTTCCCACCACACCTGTAGCTTAAATAGAAAAAAAATACAACAATACTACATTCACCGTTATACAGTTTTCCAGGATATTACACAGCAGGAGCTCATATGCGGATAAGTGAGAATAGGAAGTGATGCCACCTGTTCTCCCTCCTCTCCATTCATATATGTGAGGTAGGAGGGAAAGATTGTAGTGATGACTTTATCCCCCTTTGGGGATTGCAATGGAACTTTGTATGGGCTGGGATGGTTTATTTGGATGCATGTTTCCAGACTATGCTCCTGTAGGGTGAAAATGGACTGACCAACACAGCAATGGTTGGTTGGATCATCTGTCTTTTACTCACAGAGAGCTTACCTCTGTGTGAAAGTGAATATCTCCACTCTGTGTGGAGAGATTATTCCCTGGTATAAGAAAATGGGAAACCTCTAAAGCAATTAAAGACAGCAAGAAATATGGGATATAGACTATAACCATTAGGGTTATAGGATTAGAACAGACTTTCTTTGTCCTGGGATCCTGAGTTGCATTGAGTGGAAGTGTGATTCAAATGGGACTCATTCTTTAGCATCACCCAGCCCACCATCATGAGGGACAGTGCCCCCCTTCACCTTTGACTTTATCTGCTACTCTAAGAGATTGCTGATGTCAGGTAATTTCTTCTGCCTTCTTTCCAGGGACTCATGAATGGAATATTTGCTCTTTGGCTCTCCTCCTGGTAGGCTATGGTTAATAGGGATCAAGCTTTACCTCTCCTTTACTTTGTTAAATAAATGTCTTTTTTTTACAGCGCTATAAAACTTGCTTCGCTAATCATTATTCAGGCCAGACTTATGCTCTTAGACATTCTCATGTCTGGTTACAAAAACACTTCCCTTGTGTTTTATATTTGTAGCAAGATGACTGCTGGATTTCTAGGCAGAAAGAAAAGAAATGGTTCAGCAGCTCTACCTATTTTGGGCAGACTGCTCTATTTGTTTCCATTCCGAAGTTTCACCCTATGTGCCCTAAAGATTATTCCCCTCAAAGGGGAACTTTGCTTTGATCAAGGTTTCAATGAATGCCATTCTGTGAGGCTTCACAAGAAAAAGCCATATACTGCTTCTAAGTGCTGTGTTGGAGCTGGTCTTCACTGTCTTTTATCCTCTTGAAGAAAAGATTTTCATGGAAAACATAGCAGCCCATGGAGCCTGTTATGGCTTTTGACTGGAGATGTGGCAGCATAATTCCTCACTTCTCCACACTGCCTTGGAGAAGATCAGTTCCATGATCAGCACTTTGCTCTATGAGCAAAGAGGCCCAATTTTACATAACACTATGATCTAGGGACAATATGATACCAGAAAGATATAGTGCCATCATGCATCGCAGTGCCTATTATCTATTACTACCTACCTATCAAATAGCTGAACCATTAGTGGAATGATATTGTGATTGGGAGCACTTTGTCTGACATGAGTTCTTGGGTTGAGACCTCTGAATAGGATCTGAAGGATATGGGAAGAAGTGGTCCTTAAACTTGAATAACAAGTTGGAACTAGCAGATAGCATTGCACTCACACACACAATAAATGAATGGCCTTATGCTGACCCTATTTGAGAAACTCTGTATTATCTATAATGTCAATATGTTCTGTTGTCTAAATAGAATGATCCAAGTATAGAGTAATTGTGTCATTGGCCAAGACATCTTTATCCAAATAAGGTTGCAGTTAAACCTCAAGCTTATTAAAGCCTTTAATGATAGTGTTGAATCAATAAGTGTCCCTAGATTATAAATCCAACCCTTTAAGGGAGTGAGATTCCATAGAAATAAATACATGACTAACTGACTAGCCTTACCTGTCTTTTATCTGGATTAAGCCTCAGTTTATCACCCCTATCTGTCCATTGCCAAACCAAAGCAATGGGTGGGGACAGTCACAGCCTCATCTCCTCTGTCGTCATCTCTACACCAAGCTCAGGTCAAATTTCCAGATGACCTCTCTCAGGTATTGTAAAAGTTAAACAGCTGCAAGAATTAAAAGAATTCCGCAGATTTCCAAAGCAGAAATGCAAAGGAGACAAGTATCATTTTCTTCAGGAAACACACCTATACTATTGATAGAGGTTTATGAGTTTTGGGTTCAGAAATTAGAATAGAATAGAATAACAGAGCTGGAAGGGACCTTGGAGGTCTTCTAGTCCAACCCCCTGCTCAGGCAGAAAACCCTATACCATTTCAGACAAATAGTTGTCCAATCTCTTATTAAAAATTAATTTCAAGGACAAGTCATCAGTACTATAACCCACCATTTGGCAACATCTAAAACTTGGTTGAAATAAATCTAGTTTATTCATTTAATCTAGTAGGGACTAGAGATGTCGTAGCACTGCTTTCCCAATTACCAAGAACAGCATGTTAGTAATTTGGCCCATTGTTTTTAATGCCCACATCACTAGCTATCTTTATGATCAAAATTCAAACACTTGGCAACTGGCATGTATTTATGCCAGTTGCAGTGTCCTGGGATCATGTGATGACTTTTGGCAACCTTATAACAAGCAAAATCAATGGGGAAGCCAGATTCACTTCACGACTGCGTTACTCATTTAACAATTGCAGTGATTCACTTAACAACTATGGCAAGAAAGGTCATAAAATGGGGCAAAATTCACTCAACAACTATCTTGCTTAGCAACAAAAAATTGGGGCTCAGTTGTGAGCTTTTCATAAGTTGAAAACTATAAGTAAAGAGAAGCTCCAGGCTGACAAAGCACTAGATGGGGAGCCAAGATGCAATGTTTTATCTTATTGAAAGAGGAGATAAAATGTAATCATCATGCTGTGAGGAGGTGAGACAAAATCCATTTACAATGTTTTGTTGCTCAGGAAATTGCTCATGATTTTGCTGAAAACATTTAATAAGGCTAACCCTAAATATATTTTTTACCAAATTTCTGCAATCTGAATTCATATGGATTTGATCTAAATTCTCCCTCTGTTTCAACATATGTTTGCAAAATAGATTTAACTGTCCAGAGAAACTAGATGAACTGTATGCTTTGTTTTATATTGGGGGTGCAGAAGAGAGAATACTGTATGTATTTCATTAAATTGATGAAAAAGCAGTTAATGGGTTCTTAGCATTTGCATGCCAGAAGTACTGATAGTATTCATAATGTGGTGGCAGGCAGTTATGAGTGAAATGCATCACATTCTTCATCTTTTAGATAAAAGGGGATCATTTTAATGGGGTTTTTTCCATTGCTTAGCCATAATTGAATTTTTTCCCTTTAGTTTTATAGTTTCCCCTTTTGATTTGTATGAAAACTTCTTTTCTTTTCTTTTTTCTTTCTTTCTTTCTTTCTTTCTTTCTTTCTTTCTTTCTTTCTTTCTTTCCTTCCTTCCTTCCTTCCTTTCCTTCTTTCTCTCTCTCTCTCTCTCTCTCTCTCTCTCTCTCTCTCTCTCTCTCTCTCTCTCTCTCTCTCTCTCTCTCTCTCTCTTTATTTAGCATGCTGTTTTTAACAGTAAATCCATTGCCATTTGTGACTCTCTGCGCAGCATGAAGTCACAGGGGAAATAACCCTTCCATTCACGTAAGATGTGCTGGACAATTGGAGGCACTGAACGTTGCAGGTAATGCTCTGCCTTAAAATGAAACACTTTGAGACACAAATATTTAGGAAAAGAATGTTGTTCACAGTATTTATCACTGCGCTATTCTTTCTACCCAAAAAAAAGGTTTCATCTGTTCACTTGTAGGATATTGGGTTCTTACTCAAAGCACAGGAACAGGATTTTTTAAAGTGTACAATACTAGCAGATATGCATTGCTTTCCAAATGGCTAGATTCATCCATACATACAGAAGTGCTCAGCTTTAAAAAGTCTGGATGTGAATCCTTGAATATTAAACCTATGTTTGTGATGCTATATTAGGGTTGCATGGAGAGTGGGGGGAGGGGTGATTGGGCCATAACTAGCATTCTTTAACAGCCTCATGGCTAGCAATATAATCATCTTTTCCATCATAAAGAGAAGCCTCTGACCCTGGTTGCCATAAACAATGGATAGATGAGTCATACAGTTGCACCCTCTAAAGCAGGCATGTCAAACTGCCAGCCCGTGGGCTGGTTGTGTCACAGTGAAACCACGCCCACCCCATTGCCAGCAACGGGGGGAAAGTCGCGATACGTCGCGTGATGTCATGTGACATCGTGAGTTTGACATGCCTGCTCTAAAGACTATATTATGTATTATAAGAAAACTAAAAGTACTTTTTTTTGCAATTTCATGTGTTAAAATGTGGGAAGGGATGATACATCTATAAATACTACTTTGCCCAACAGAGCTAAGAATTCTGAACTTTAGACTAACATCATTGACAAAATGTATTAAGCTTAAATATGGAATGCTAGTTTATGGCTCAATGTGGGGCTACACATTGAGCCAAGGTGGATTTAGTGTACTGTGTAGACCTAGGCAATTGATTGGTAGTGTTGGGCTTCGGGTTTAGTAACCATTGTGTAGAGAATAGATTTCTTGATGTTTTGCTGGCAACTGTGGCTGACATCTTCAGAGGCAAAGTGGTCTGCTAAGAAGACCACAGGCAACTGAGCAGTGACTGACTGGGCTCCTGTCTTTGTAGTCAGGAATCCTATACCAGTATATTGCAGGCAGTTTTGTTAATTCAGTATATGTTGATTAGCTGTTGTGCAAGCACATTCTTAACTATTTTTTCCAACATAGCTTTCCTAGCCCAGAATAAAGACTGCTTTGTATAGATTGCCTATTTGTATTCTGATTTTTAAGAGCTCACAAATGTAGACCTGAATCTTGGTAGCTCTTTTTAAATAGCTACAGCTATTTTTAAAATGTCATCTACTAAATTGGAAGCGGTGTCTAATAAACCAGTTTGAAAAAAAATTAATAAGTTTTCTGGGCATTGCTAAACAGATTAAACTAAATGAAGAAATTCTGCTAGCTTGGATAAAATATAGTCAAATCTCTTTCACATTGAACTTGATTTCTGGTGTTTTCCAGTTAGCTATATTGGTAACAGAATGGCGTGATTGCTTTTTCCAGCATGTTTTTTAAACTTTTCCATTGATCTAAAAGAACTGGTGGTATCCTGTCCATGTACTAGCCAAATTAAAACCTGCTTAGCTTTTTTTAGGTTAGCTAAATTAAACCTAGGACTGATACTAAGTCCTAAATACTGAGAGCCAAATCATGTTGAATTCTATCATCAAGTCGATATGTTTCTGTAACAAAACTATATTAATGAGGTCATTGTTAAAGAGATCCAGAATGCTAATTATTATTTTTTAATGCAATCACATGACAATCTGAGTTGCTGGAAATAGAACCCAGTGTAAGTAGGAAAATAGCTTTCTTATCAGAGAAGGGTGTTATTTTCTGATACATAGTTTCCTAATCTCCATCATGCCTATGTCAGCCTATGAACTAATGTGTCCTCATCATAATGGGTATATTGATTATTCACAAAGCAAGTTTTGGAAAAACATATTTGCACTTTTTCTGCTTACTGTCAGCTGTAGAAAAATGGAAGCTTTGAAATGACCTGAAGAATCTTTATTAGGCAAACAAACACAATAAATTCCTACTGCAATCATTCGTAGATTATTCTAGTAACCATCCTGTTTCGCACACATCTTTGTGATCATGAAGTAAACATTTACTGCTGAATAAGAATTAGCTGAATATCAAGAGACTGCTAAAAATTCTAATTGTCACTTAATCTCAAGCTTCAATTTATACCTTTATAATTTCAATGATTGATGTAATGTGATTCCAATTATAATTCGTTTTGTTGACATTCTTTGTAGCAAACTACTCTTGTGTAATATTTACTGATCTCTTGAGATCACATTTGTAAGTCAGGGGGGGGGGGTTGAGGGGAAGGAGAGAAGGAAATCCTCTCATTTCCATTAATGGAAGAAGCTCTACCAATCAAAGAGCAGCTTGATTTCACAGTGATCATATTCTGGCATCTGAAGAAATAAGACATATTTTGCAATGAATTAACATTTTTAGGAAAATGCTCTGAAAAGTTAAAGAGTGGTGTTGCTTTCATATACAAAAACAAATATACTCAGATAAAATAAACAATACACATAAGAAATCAGAGATCAGGAACGCTGAGGTTATGGACAAGGATTGCAATTATAGCTCTCTTGGTAAGGCATCATTTTAATGTTTTGGCCATCAATGAGTGGCCTCATCTGTCTTTGCAGTTTGGCTGTCAGTGGGAGTAGAAGGGTAGAAGGCACTGATTGGTGCAGAGGGTTTCCACCTCTGGGCTATCTCCAAAATCTGGATGCCACTGTTGGCTCAGATACCATAACTCAGCACAAAAACATGTTTTCACACTTTTTAAATGAACATAGGAGGAGAGAGAAAGACACGGATTTATAAGAAATCCATCGTGGACCTATTAAAAAAGAGTTATTGTATGTGCTAGAGAAAATGAAATGCCAGACTACATTCATGTGTGTTTTAAAGAAAACCATTCTTGTTTATTCATTGGATTAATTTATTTCTGTGCATATTTTGATTCTCCAGAGTGTGTTTTTATTTCAACACAATCATGCAGTTAATGAAAAGAATTCCAGGAGATCAATTGTCAACCTGAACTTCATTAAGAATGTTGATTATAATAGTAAAATCCACTAGAAACTAAATTTAAAGAAAGAAAAGAGAATACAGGGAAGGAGCAAAAGTGCAAGGAAAAAAAGAAAAAAGAGAAAAAAGTGAGATTTTAATAAAGGACTTTCAACCCATCACAACAAGTATAAACAAATTCAGTAACTCCTCCCCCTCTATAAAATTACATTTATTTCTTTATACCATATCCCATTTTGTATAAAGAACTATAAACAACTCTGTAAAACATCATCTTTTCCGTCGTGATGTCAGCAAAAAGTCCATAAAGAGTTGCCAGAAGTAACAACATAGCTTGTTTTAACCTTGATCAAATAAACCAACCTTATATTCTTTCCTTTTACTTCTAAAACTCTTAATTTTTAATTCATTCAAATATTGTAGGATTTGATTTCTCTTTTTTTTTTTTGTCAAGCCTTTTTTTGTAAATTCTATAGGAAAATAATTATCCAGGTTATTCTCTTGGACTGTCAGTTGTAAACCCACTTTGAATACCATCTTTAACTTGTCACATAAAGTCATTTCTTCAATGGGCATAGTCTGTCCATAGGAGTAGACATCATTACTGACTTTCTTGATATTGTGGCTTCTTTCTGATTCCATTCTTCAAAAATCTCATTCAGTATTTTTATTGTTATAATGTTTTGCATCTTCTTATATGCCTGTATAACTTTTCTCTACCTAAAATCTTTAGTCCTCTAGTGTCTAATTTTAGAAGTCATGAAATTGCTTATCTACATTGTGTTTTGTAAAAAATAAAATATGATTTATTTCCCATGAGAAGCTGTTTGTACTTTATAATTAATTACAAAATCTTATTGTAAGTTTCAATATTCCAATTTTATGTGGAGCCTTAGTCCATTTATAACTTTCTAAGATCAAAATTTTATTTAATGTTTGCTGACTTTTCCCCCAGTTTTATTTAAATTCTTAAACTTACAATTAACATTTTCTTTCATTCAGACGAATACCTAATGCTTTCAGACTTCTTTGAAGGTTGTTCAAGTCTCTAATAACTTAAAAATAGTTAATGAACAATTTCCAAAAGGATTAGAAAGTGTGATTTGTGAACTTAGTGTCCTTTAAAAGTATCCATTGCAGTTGTGCAGTTGCAGTTAACCAGTGGAACAACCTGCCTCCAGAAGCGGTGAATGCTCCAAAACTGGAAGTTTTTAAGAAGAGACTGGACAGCCATTTGTCTGAAATGGTATAGGGCAGGGGTAGGCAACCTCGGCTCTTTTATGACTCATGGACTTCAACTCCCAGAATTCCTGAGTAAGCATAGCTCCCTATACCGAGGTTGCCTACCCCTGGTATAGGGTTTCCTGCCTGAGCAGGGGGTTGGACTAGATGACCTCCAAGGTCCCTCCCAACTTTATTATTATTATTATATTATAAGATGACTGATCCCAGTGCTGAAACTGCTGGTCATGTGACCTCCTTGTGAGGAGCAGCTGTCCAGAGCACATGTGGACAATCTTCTGTCCTTTCCTTATCTGGAGAAGTCCCAGGAACAGGACTACACACCAGTTCCTTGGTCTTTACCATGCTCATCAGTTCTGTTTTCTTTAGACATACAAATCTTTCAAATCAAAATTTAAATTTTGTGAGGTTATGAGATCTAGCAATTCTTGGAATAATTACTTTAGACTTAATCATAGCAGGACAACAAAACAAAATAACAAGGTGAGAAAATTTCATTTGTCATAACACCTCAGGGCAACAAAATAGCTAGAATCTTTGCTTTATTACAGGTAGTCCTCGAGTTACAACCACGATTGAGGCCAAAATTTCTGTTGTTGAGACATTTGCTAAGTGAGTTTTGCCCCATTTCATGACCTTTCTTGCCATAGTTGTTAAGTGAATCATTGCAGTTACGTTAGTAACATGGTTGTTAAGTGAATCTGGCTTCCCCATTGACTTTGCTTATCAGAAGGTCACAAAAGGGGATCACATGACCTCTGGACACTGTGACCGTCAGAAATAGGAGTCAGTTGCCAAGCATCTGAATCTTGATTACGTGACTATGGGGATGCTGCAACGGTTGTAAGTGTGAAAAATGGTCATGAGTCCCATTTTCAGTGCTGTTGTAACTTTGAACAGTCACTAAAAGAACCATTGTAAGTCAAGTACTACCTGTAATCAACGAGTCAGTCAGTCAGATGGATTGCTAGTTGTATAGGTTACTCCTTAATGTTATTCTTATAATGACAATCCCATGAGGTAGGTTTGGCTGGGACATTGCGACTGACCAAGAATCACCCAGTGAGTTCACAGTTAAAACCGAACTTCATCCTGCATTCTTAGTTGAAAGATAATTCAAAGGAAAGAGAAGAAAATGAAGAAAATAGCTTAAATTTCAAAAGTTTAAAACTGTAAGAACTAAAGGCATATTGGCTTAACCAGCAAGCTTTCATAACATTCGTGGAATATTCCATTTTTAGTGCATGTTGAATGAACAGAAAAGAAAGGGATCCTACCTGCTATTTTTAAAATGTTAAGAATTTATCAGAAGAGCTGACTCAAATTTTACAATTATTTGGAACTGAAAATGAGATGTCTTTGGATATTTGTTTTTCAAATTGATGAAACCCTTAGATGTGAGCCAGAGTTTATTAATGTTAATTAGGAAATCCATCTCTTTAAAATGTCTTTTCTAAAATGGCACATAGGGAAAATTTCCTGCATCTATTTCTGTCAATTCTCGTTCATTTTAAGAAAGAAAAATTGCTTAGTAATCCCGCTGAAAACAAGAGAATTTTGAGAAATTCTACGGGTGGAATGTGGCACTCTTGCACCTATTTAATAACACTGTATCCTCGATTGTATAAACAGAGGCATAGAATCAAAATCATGTGAAGTATTAGTACCGCTTTTTAAAGCCTTAGTAAAGCCACATCTGGAATACTGCATCCAGTTTTGGTCACCACATTACAAAAAAGATTTGGAGACTTTGGAAAAAGTGCAAAGAAGAGCTACTGATTAAAGGCCTGAAGATTAAAACATATGAAGAACGGTTGCAGGAATTGGGAATGGCCAGCCTAGAGAAAAGAAGGACTGGGGGAGGGGGACATGATAGCAGTATTCCAGTATTTGAGAGGCTGCCACAAGGAGGAGGGGTCAATTTATTTTCCAAAGCACCAGAAACAATGGATGAAAACTAATCAAGGAGGGAAGCAACCTGGAATTAAGGAGAAACTTCCTAACAGTGAGGACAATTAACCAGTGGAACAGCTTGCCTTCAGAAATCGTGGGTGCTTTATCACTTGAGGTTTTTAAGGAGACTGGATAGTTACTTGTCTGAAATGATAAATGGTCTCCTGCTTGAGCAGGGGGGTGGACTAGAAGACCTCCAAGTTCCCTTCCAGCTGTATTCTGATTGATTGGTAGCTAGCAGATGTGTGTGTGTGAATGCCCTGCCTTTTGTTGTACAGTTTGTATCTTTCTGGAATTGTGCAGCTTTGCTGGGTTGCCAATATTCTGATGAAATTCATGCGCTAATGCTCCTGTCTCTGCTGAGTCTTGCTCCTGGAAATTATTAGAGAAGTTCTCCCTTCCTCGGACAAATTTGGGTGGGGGGAAACACCCATCCAAATTTGCTGCTTATAAATTAGGTGGAAAATTTGGAAAGGCTCTTAAAGGACAGCACTTTGGGAATATGTCACCTTCCAAATGACGTTGAGGTATAATTTCAATGATGTCAGACTGCTCTCCATGTTGCCAGGACCCCAGGACTGCTCTTCATGTAGTCCAACAGTATCAACGTTTTCACAAACTCCCATCTCTGCAGCAAGGTATAAAGGGAAGCAAAGAAGAGGTAAACAACCTATCCAATCCCCGAGATACTTGGAACTATTTCATGACTCTCCAAACAAAATACCAAATGTTCGCGATTACCCCCCCTTCCCAATGCAGAAATTGATACCTTGAATAAATGTGCATATTTAATTTAATACAAATGAAGAGACAAGATGATTTGTGCTTGGTATTTGTGAAATGCCCCCAGTTTGCTCATATATGCAAAAGATTGAGCTGCCCTGAGAATTATTACTGGAAGATATAAAGGTACAACAGGGGGGGGTGTCCTTGGGGCTCTCTGAGTGTGGTTGTTTTCTTGCAGGCATTTCACCACCCAAACTAGGTAATATCATCAGTGATGATGTTACCTAATTTGGGTAATAAATTGTCTGCAAGAAAACAACCAAGCTCAGAGAGCACCAAGGACCCTTCATTTCAACCCTAAACTGCAAATATTCTCCTTTAAAGGTGCAATCAGACAAGTGATTTGCTACCTAATAAATCAAGTAGGAGTTATCAAAAGAAACTTACTCCCACATCTGAGGATTACAATACAGCAAATAACAACTGCCAAACATTTCCATCATGCCAAACCTGTTGCAACAGTATCACTCAACAAGCAGATTACTTGAATCCTCCCATGACCCCAGCTGATCTTTATCATGCCAGAAAGGATCCTTGTTTTTCTGTTGTTTCCTGGTTGGAAGCTATGCAACCTGATACAAAAATTAGGGGGGTTCCTTGAAGAACATTGTAACAGAAATTTCAACTGTAATATCCATCTGCAAACCTTTAGATGTACTGTGAGAAACAGCCTTGCCACCTACGGTTCATGTGCCTTCTAGAAAGGAAAATGCTAGGAGCCCAAATTAGGCTTTGGGACTTGGCAAAGGTCTTCCTTTTCTTTGAAATGTGTGACACTGACTCATCTGTGAAAGGTGGCATCAGCATATGCCACAAGGGAACAGGAAGTTAGAGAACATTTAATTACATAGTATTTCCATAGTGTCAGAATAAGCATACGTTCAGTAATTAACTATCACATAAGTAGGGGGATAATCTGCTTTAATAGTCATGTTTACTGTTTTAATACTTATGCTACAGTCGGCGTCCATGAAGATATGAAGGATTCTAATATACAGTACAATGAACACTGTACTATTCATGAGTTTAAGGCATGTGTACAATTATTCAGTTATAGGCAATTTCCAATCCTGTACTCTATAGGATTGCTACACAGGATTACTTCATAGAAGATAGTACACAGTGTCATATATTTGAAAGGGCTTATATGCCATAAGGTACAACTTGCTCAGATGCAGCAGTTTTAAAGAGTTGCAGGCAGATGCTACAATTCCACGTCTGTGCTTAAAGCACATTTAAGGCAGTGAATCTGAAGTGCTGCACAGTCCTCCTTGAAACATACCGAAAAGAGAAATATCGATTTGTCTATTCAATTTGTATAGTCGCTCATAGTCATTATCTTCTGTACAGATAGTCATCGTTTATCGGCTGCCTTGCTTAAAAACCAGTTATAAAAATCCAATGGTACATAACTTTTGAGAGGCAAGTCTGTTCGACGCCAGTTACCCTTTTGCTCCAATGTTGCCCTTCAGATTCCTGAGACTGCTAAACATAATAGTGATTGTGGGTATGGGTGTGGGTGGGTGTCTCTCTGTGTGTATGTGTCTCTCTGTGTGTGGCATTGAGTCAGTATTGACCCCTGGTAATTGCCTGGACAAGTCCCTGTAGTTTTCTTGGCAAGATTTCAGAAGTGGTTTTCCATTGCCTGATTTCTAGGGCAGAGAGTGAGCGACTGGCCCAAGGCTACCCCGTTGGCTTTGTATCTAAGGGGGGGACTGAAACCATAGTCTCCTGATTTCTAGTTTAGTGCCTTAACCATTACACCAAATTGTTTCTCAGCAGTTATTTACATAACCCCAAAATGTGGATGTTATTTGTATTTGCACAATTACAGGTAGTCCTTCACTTAGGACCATTCAACAGCTGAAATTACAGTGGTGCTAAACATAAGAACTTAAACTAAACATAAGAACCTTGCCTGAAGTTATAGCCACTCTAGGGTCCCTGTAGTCATGTGAACAAAATGTATATGCTTGGCAATCCATCCACCCTTACAACCAACTGCAGAGATATAACAGTGTTTCCCCCCCGCCGCCGCCTATTGCCCCCATCCTCTGCTGCTGGGTCCCTGCAGGCCTTGTGCCTGCTTTCCAACCCTCTGAATCCCACATCCTCCTCTCCACCTCCCATCACCAATTGCAAAGTGCCATGCGACCTTTCTGTGCAGTGGAGGCCACTTGGTGCCATCTCAAAAGCAGGTGCCATTTTGGGAGCAGTTGCAATGAATTGTAGTTGCTCCCAAATGGCACTTGCTTCAGGGATGGCACCATGTGGCCTGCAGGGAAGCGGAGGGATGGAGCAGCCAGCTCTCCTTCTTCAACGCAATTTCTAGAAATAACATTTGAGAAGAAAGCTAGCCAGTCTGCCTCTTGGCCTCTGTACATAGTGGAGGCCATGTGGTACTATCTTGGAAGCTTAGTGACCACAATGGGAAAAAGCAGAGATTGGAGTCATTAAGCAAAGTAATCATGTTGGCACCTCATTTAATTGCTATGGTGACCTTCAACCATGATAGACAGGTTCCATTATGGTTGTAAGTCAAGTCAATACTACCTGTTCCATTATGGTTGTAAGTCAAGTCAATACTACCTGTATTACCATGTGTATATTGTCATCAACAATAAATTTATTTGGTACTAAGCATCACTAAAAACAATTTATAAGGGGAATGTTAGGTATTAGGTATAATTTGTCCAAATTTCTCCAAGGAAGGGAGAAATTCTTGAATCATTTCCCAAGGGCACAATTTTCCATTAATATTAATATCAGTGGTAGCACCACTGCTGATGAAAATTAATAGGAAGATTTCCCTTATAGTATCGTTTCTAGGGTTTTGTAACATACAGAAGCCGCGAGGCTCCAGAAGAGAATCAAGCAACGAAAGAGAATTTTCATCCATACCTCCAGACCGTCTCTTAACTAATTTGGAGAATATTCAACTTCACCCAAATAATTTATGTGAAATTCTCTTCTTTTGGAAACAACAGTAACAAAAACTAAAATGAATTGTCATGAATCAAACTGGATGAGACTGAATTGAAAACAAAGCAATACAACATATTTTTTCTGTTTGCCCTATTTCTGAAAGCAAAAACAAATCATGTCTTTTGCAATTGTGTTATGTCCAGTTGTAAATAACTCTGATCTGCTGTTGACATTGTCAGCTTTTAATAATTCTATCTGTGCTGCAAAGAACAGGGATGAAGACAGCAAGATTTATTTCAGTTCTTGCTACCCTTGCTTATTTTTTGTATTAAGTTCGGCTGCTTGGCATTCTCTACAGTGTTTATTCTTGATTGTGGACTGAAGTAGTTAGAAGAAGGATATAAAGCCAACATAATGAGCTGTTAAAACTTTCTAATAACAAATAGATTCAGATGGAAGGCTGGATTCCTATTACATATCTCTTGGAAGGATAAATAGTCCAGTACATGAGATGACAAGGCTGGCATAAATGCACTGTGGAACTTGTAACTCATCTGAATCATTAAACATTTCTGAGTGCAAAAAAATTCCCAAGGGATATGTGAATCCAGAAAGATTGGCACTGTCCACAAAGCTATGTCTCTTCCAGCTAATGCAAAAGTGCCATCTATAAAAATTATACATCAGTGAATATTGGTTATGAAGTTGGTATGGAAGGGCAGAAATACACAACATTTTTTGAGTCAAGGAATATATCTGGACTTTTGAAGGTTATCTCAGACACCTTCACTGTTTGCCAGAATGGGTGTGGGGCTTATTTGTGTCTTATATGGAGATGGCCACTTGCAAAGCACTCCTTTACCAGAAGCTGTTTTAGCAAAGGTGTTCCCTTTAAGCCAGTGGTGGCGAACCTATGGCACGCGTGCCAGAGGCGGCACTCAGAGCCCTCTCTGTGGGCACACGCGCCATGCCCTGGAGATGGCAATCGTCCCTCTTCAACCAGCCACCCGCTAACTCACCGAGGCCCCACGTGGCCGGATGCATCCCAGCACCCATACGCGCGCTGACCTCTGTGTGTAGGGGCTGATAGTGTCAGGCAGCAGCTGCCCCGGCCCCTGCCTCACCTTGCCCTGTGACAATGGCATCCCCGCCCCGCCCTGCCTCGCCTCACCCCGCAGGACGAGCCTCCTGCCCACCGTCCCACCTGCCAGAGACCCCCTGGATTTCCCCCAATCCTGCCCGGCCCCCACAGGCGTCCCTCCCATGAGCAACATTGAGGTGATCACGCCCACCTTGGCCACACCCACCCAGCCTGCCATGACCACCACGGCCAAGCCCACCCAGTGGGCTACCCCCACCTGGCACCCGGCGATAAATAAGTGGGTTTTGGGTTGCAGTTTGGGCACTCGGTCTCTAAAAGGTTCGCCATCACTGCCCCATGAGATAGGATAGTTGTGATAGAGACTTCTAGCTCAGCTTCCTACTTGCAAGGGAATTTGAATCCAGATCTCGTGGCTCAAAGTCCAGCGGTCCATCTGGTCGAGGAAGCATTCCCAACCTACAAAATTCCTAGCTAGCACCACAAAATCAGACATTGGGGTATTCATTAAATTTGGCCGCTGCCTTTCTTTGCTGCCCCATTGCAATAATGATAGGGATTCCGTAAACTGGGTCCATCTGCTTTTTGGGCCAATGTGTTCTCTGAAAACATTTTGAGAAACACAACTGGAGCTACTTTACACCTTGGTGTGGGGTGGAGGAGAAGACTTGGAGCTTAAATACATTACGTTATTATTAATAGTGCCGTACTTATCATCCTTCTGTTCTTTTTGCACTTTCCTTTGTCTGGATTTAATTTTAGATGGGCTACACTCCATTACACGTTGGGTGCCACTACGGAAACATAAAGATAGTCAATTTCCTCCTGCAGCAATTTGCAAAAGTGAACGCCAAAACCAGGGTAAGATTTTTCTCCGATCCCCACCCCTCCCCTTCCCATCTGTTGTCTCCCCTTCCTCTGTGTGGATGGGGAGGGGGTCCCTGGAGAGTCTCTTGCAACAGCCCCCTTTCACTCTTCTTCTTAGAATGGCTACACCCCCCTGCACCAGGCAGCTCAACAAGGACACACCCACATCATCAACGTCTTGCTGCAGAACGGTGCATCCCCCAACGAGCTCACTGTGGTAAGAAATTGTCTGTGTGTGGGGGGGGAGAGATCTTGGGTCCCACTTTTGGCAGGCTTCCTCTTCTGTAATGGCTACTCTTCTGTTTCTGTTCATAATTCTGGAGTTCTCAAAAGGGAAGGATGCAGCTCAAGTCTCCCTATATAAGCCTGCATGTCGCCTGGGTCCTTCCTGGCAGACTTGTACTAGGGCAGTGGTGGCGAACTTATGGCACGCGTGCCAGAGGCGGCACTCAGAGCCCTCTCTGTTGGCACACGCACCACCGCCACCAGCAGCAGGTCCATCAGGCCGCCACCGCCGCCTGGAGCAGGAGCCCCACCCAGTACAAAAGAGGCAAAGCGGCCGACTACCATTTTACATGTGTCCATGCGCACATGGGGCCACGAGCATGCACGTACTGCAAATGGGGCAGGGTTAGTGCCTGTGTGATACTCACTAGCCCTGCCCCCTTCTTGTGTGGTGCAGCACCTTTTATCTGCACCCTGTGGCGCAGCGGTAGCCGTTTTTGCGCCTTGCAGCATGGTGGTCCATTTTTGCGCCCCCGGGGTTTTGCATGCCAGAGGCGGCACTCAGAGGCGCCTCCCTGCCCCCCCCGAGGGCACCACAATGCTGATGCAGCCCTGGCACTTTGCAACACATAAGTGGGTTTTGGGTTGCGGTTTGGGCACTCAATCTCTAAAAGGTTCGCCATCACTGCTTTAAGCTCACAGAATGTCTTTCTTTTCTGAGCAAGTGAGTCCAAAGAAAGCATTGATCTGTAGATACCCACCATTTATATTTTCTAAGACAGATGGAAAATAGACAGGGTATTCTTGCAGACAAGGGACTGGCACTTGCTTTATAGATGCCAGCTCCACTCTTTCTCTATATACACATGTATCTACGTGTGTATTTTTATACTTAAAGCAATCTAAAGAATTACATTCTAGCAAGTCAAGAACACCTTCAAGGATAACTCTCATAGGCTTAGTGAGGTTCCATGCACTCTGTTGTCTACCCCCATCATAGAATTTGCCTCGGGCTAAAGAGTCAGGCTCTTTTAGAATAAACACTGGATGGTTATGTAATGTATTTGTGTATTTGTGTATTTGTGTATTTGTGTATTTGTGTATTTATTTATTTATTTATTTATTTATTTATTTATTTGGTTAGTTGGTTGGTTGGTTGGTTGGTTGGTTGGTTGGTTGGTTGGTTGGTTGGTTGGTTGGTTGATTGATTGATTGATTGATTGATTGATTGATTGATTGATTGATTGATTGATATAGCCACCCACCTTATGTAGAACTCTGGGCAACTCCCAATCAATAGTTAGATACCCTTTTCTGAAAACAAACAAAAGTTGTTACAGCATATGAAATGGGTATAAATTTTGTTTTGAAAGATTGACAGTATGATGTGGAGGCAAATACAAATATCAATGCCGAATTCTATCAGGTTTTCCAAAAAGAATGATAGTGTCACTTGCAACTGACTGCTACTAGTTTTTATGCTCCCAAAAGAGTATTGAGTAACATGTTCAGGCTGGGGAACATCAGATGTGAATTTTTCCACTTTGTATCTTAGACTCCAAAGCTGGATCCCTAAATGTCATCATGGTTAGGTTTCCTTGCTTTAGAATCAGATTCCGACTCCACCCCATTTCCAAAAAATTCTGAATGCTTAAGCAAAGTAAGAGTCTAGACTTTTAATGACGAACATGTTTTCTGGTAGAAATCAAAGCATGTTCCATTGCTTGTTTCATTTACACTCAAAAACTTTATATAACAAGAAAAGAAGAAGGAAAGGAGATAAAATGTTTAACTTCACATGATGGCTTGACGTGACCATTACTGTAAATAGTCATAAAACAATAGTTATTTACACAGATCACTATGTCAGTGCAAGCAACATCTTCTGTTAGTACAGCACAAAGAGTTGGAACAGATACAGAAAAAGTGAGATTTATTGAAGAGCAGCTGTACAAAAAGTTTATATAAAAAGATGCTGAGAACCAATTCCTTTTGGTAACCATGGAGCATAAAATAAAACTTGGCTTCATGTCAAGTGTGCATAGATTAGGGCAGATTTGCATCCGATTACCTGCAGCTTCCAAGTGTGGGTAGATAAATTTCAGCTTATGCCATATTTGCATCTGTTTACCTGCAGCTTTCAAAGTAAGCCTGTTGTTGCAAAACAGGTGATGCATTGTTGTCCCATCAAGCTGATATGGTTGCCAAGACTGGCGTCAAAGCTTGCCAGAAACAGGCGCATGCCCAGCCAAGGCCTACTTCCTGCTCGTGCTTTCTGCTACTCCCTGGAGCCTCATAGTACTTCTATTGCTCTTTTCTGCTGCTTATTTTTTATCCTTCCTGAAGAAGTAGGGAAGCAGCTCTGGAGGTGAGAAGATGGAGCAAAACCTTCATAGAACCTGAGCCTTCAAGCTGACTTCTGCTGTTTCCCTCAATTCTCTTGGCACTGTTACAAAAATAGTTAACTTTGGTGTTATAACAACAACAACAACAACAACAACCCCAACTTAACAATTGTCGATAAGAAAGACAAAAAAGTCTGGATAGTGGACGTGGCAGTGCCTGGAGACAACAGAATAGACAAGAAAGAACTGGAAAAGATAACAAAATACAAAGACCTACAAATAGAAATAGAAAGACTGTGGCAAAGGCAAGCAAGGGTAGTACCAATAGTAATAGGTGCCTTGGGTGCAATCCCAAAACAACTGGAGCACCACTTGAACACCATTGGCATTGACAAATTCGCCATTAGTCAATTGCAAAAGGCGGCCTTACTAGGAACTGCTTCCATCCTGCGACGATATCTGTAATACCATCAAACATCCACATCTGCCTATCCCAGGTCCTTGGGAAGGACTATAATAATAATAATAATAATAATAATAATAATAATAATAATAATAATAATAATAATAATAATAATAATAATAATAATAATAATAATAATAATAATAATAATAATAATAATGTTGGAAGGGATCTTGGAGGTCATCTAGTCCAATCTACTGCTCAGGCAGGAAACCCTATACCATTTCAGACTAATGGCTGTCCAGTCTCTTCTTAAAAACTTCCAGTGTTAGAGCATTCACAGCTTCTGGAGGCAGGTTGTTCCACTGATTAATTGTTCTAACTGTCAGAAAATTTCTCCTTAGTTCTAGGTTGCTTCTCTCTTTGATTAGGTTCCATCTGTTGCTTCTTGTCCTGCCTTCAGGTGCTTTGGAGAATAATTTATTTATTATTTTATTTACATTTGTATCCCGCCCTTCTCCTTGCGGACTCAGGGCGGCTGACAATTGGATAAAATACTAACATGTTATACCTAATTAAAATTTAATTAAAACGAAATATTTAAATATGTCAAATTAAAAGTAATTTAAAACCCCTTTAAAATCCCTTAGGCTAAAAAACCCCGCTAAAATTCCCTAGGCCAGACCCGCTTNCCAGCCGGCACTGTCTGGCTGACGGCACCCTGAGGAGACCCACTCTGTGGGAGCGTACCGGCCGATGGGAGGTAACCTGTGGCAGAAGGCGGTCTCGGAGATATCCAGGTCCGATGCTTGACTCTCTCTTCTTTGTGGCAACCCCTGAAATATTGGAACACTATTATCATGTCACCCCTCATCCTTCTCTTCATGAGACCAGACATTCCCAATTCCAGCAACTGTTCCTTATATGCTTTAGCCTCCAGTCCCCTAATCATCTTTGTTGCTCTTCTCTGTAATCTTTCTAGAGTCTCAACATCTTTTTTACATCGTGGTGACCAAAACTGGATGCAGTATTCCAATTGTGGCCTTACCAAGGCATTGTAAAGTGGTATTAACACTTCACATGATCTTGATTCTATCCCTCTGTTAATGCAGCCTAGCACTGTGTTGGCTTTTTTGGCAGCTGCAGCACACTGCTGGCTCATATTTAAGTGATTGTCCACTAGGACTCCAAGATCCCTCTCACAATTGCTACTATTGAGCAAGGTGCCACCTATACTATACCTGTGCATTTGGTTTTTCTTGCCTAAATGTAGAACCTTACATTTTTCACCATTGAATTTCATTTTATTAGATAGTGCTCAATGTTCAAGTCTGTCAAGATCCTTCTGTATCTTAAAACTATCTTCTGGCTTCTTCTGGGATATTTTTTTTTCAATTATCCAGTCTAGCAATGGAGCTTGGACTTCCAAGGCTGACTAGATGCTGAAATCTGCCAAAACATAGACTGCAGGTTAGATCAGCATTCATTTCAAAACAAATCATGCCACCAGATGAGTCGCTTATTTTGTGAACAGGACTGAAGTCTTACATGGCACTGATATGAATTGAAGCTCTTATTAATCAAATAGTTTGACAGAAAAACAAACCAGAAACTATGTCCATCACCCTTTTCCAGCTGGGCAATAGCTAGCCATGATAAACCCAGGCATGTTTTCATTAAATGCTCACCCTGTTCCCCATCTGTTCATCCAATTTTAGCTTTTTTTTCCTCTGTAAGAACAAGAAATGTTTCTAAATAGCTACATTTCTGGCTCTAAGCTAAAACATAATCAAATTGCCCTTTTTCTAACCCCTCAAGTCCATCTGTCCAGGTGGCAGTTGGCATAGTCCTGTAAGGGTCTAAGAGGATTCGAAAACATCGGACAATGAGAGCACCAAGGAAAATAAACAGTAAAATCACAAAGGCAAATGTAGTTTTCTGTTCCAAGGTAATGCCAATTTCGGAAGGGAAGTTTCCAGAGGAAAAAAAATTGGAGGTAAAAGGCTCTCCATCCATTCTTCAGAAATCTTAAAACAGGAGTTCGGCAAATTTCCTTTCATTCTTGATGCACAAAGGCCAGAACTGGAGTCATCTTGAAGTCCATTGTCCTCTGCAATCAAAATGATGAGAAACGGAAGTTACAATTGGCACTGTTTCTCAATATTACAGTATGAAGGGTTTCTAGTTTGGGATTCTAAGCTCTCAGCTCCCCTCCCAAAGTAGTTACTCCATATTTCATGACCAGTAAGTGTTCTCAGCCCTTATTGTGTTCTTGTTTGGTGGGGAATTAACCCAGTCATAAGTTCTCCTACCATTAAAATATTACTTATTTGTGAGACTTCAATCACATCTTTGTGGGTGCCATTTTGACTTTTTGGCCTTTTCTAAATTAACCCATCTGTGCTGAGCATAAAGAGTGTAAGGAACTGTGTCTCAGCCTCAGTGGTGGGATTCAAATATGTGAACAAACGGTTCTCTGTTGGATGCTGCTTCCAGAAGTCCATTCTGGGCCTGGGCAACAAAAAATTAGCTACCGGTTCTGCCAAAGTGGTGTGAACTGGCTGAATCCCACCACTGCTCAGCCTCCTTTAGTAAAAGAGAATTCCACCAATGTATTTATCTGATTATTAATATTAATATTACTGGACACATTAAAAAGAGCTCAAAGAGAATTCAGATGAACTAACAAATAATGCTTGGGAAGTAGAAATAATTAACTAAACTGAATATTATCTAAACAATTAAATAAAGAGGGGGAAAGTGGTTACGCTGTTTCTACAAAATCTATCATTATCATCTATCTATCTTTCTATCTTTCTATCTTTCTATCTTTCTATCTATCTATCTATCTATCTATCTATCTATCTATCTATCTATCTATCTCTCTAGCTACCCCCCCCCCTCTCTCTCTCTCTCTCTCTGTGTGTGTGTGTGTGTGTGTGTGTGTCTCTTTCTCTCTCTCTCTCTCATCTCATCTCTTTTTTCAATGGAGGTAATCACATTTTCCAACTACACACTCAATTTACACACTCAATAAAAACCACACATTTTTATTGTCTAAGAACATGTTTTGGTGCCCAGAGCTATTTTGGGAGATAAAGAAGATACTAGAAGTATTTGTTAATTAATTATATATTTTTTTAGAAAATAAAAACATATTTCTAGAAATATCAAAAAGCTTTTGTCCATCATATATATTCTGATAAAAAAGATAAAAATAAAACAAAGGTTGTAGCAGCAGAGTTGTTGGGATAAAACACAACAAAAGATAAGGAAGTACTTAGAAGAGAACAATCAGAAAAATCCCAAATCAGAACAAGTACATTTGAGTAATATATTAACTGAGTTTTTGTATGATATTACATAACAGATTGGTATTATGACTTCCCCACACCTGTGCAAGGAGGATGGCAAAGAAAGTTCATTGCAGTCTTAGTGCTGAAAAGTTTGTAGACAAATTGTTCTTCTCAACCAATTTATGACCACCTTCTTTTGCAATGTTTGTTTATTCTGTAATGGCTGCCAACTGAGGAACTATGTAGCGTCCTCAAAAGAATTAAATTCAAGGAAGCCAAAATAAACAATGGCCACTCCTCACTTTGTTCTTACATTTTACTACAGCAGAAACAACAGCAGATTATTTGACATCTCCTGGAGAGTTCAATTTATCCTCCTCTCACTTTTTTGGGTTATTTTTAGTAAAATTGGTGCAGGCGCCTTACTCTTGCCAGCAGCCTTTTTGTTCTTGGCTCAATCATTCAGTGGCTTTCGACTTTTTGTGGCCCAGTGGGTATCAGGATTGTCCATCAGAAACTATTTCTTTGAAATAGTGTCTTTGAAATCATACATTTTGCAAGGAGTTTATAATCTGAGCTGCAGCTAGAACCAGATCTTGTTCTCTCTTTCTTTGAGGAGCTTCTCAGTTTGTTTGCAGAGTGTATGGCCAACTTGATTTTCATATTGTCCAACCAATGTTGTCCAAATATTTGCTACAAATATTGGGTTTTCTTGGCAATGCTCCATGAGTCTCTTTCCTGCTTTGTTTTGCACATGGGGCCCAAATTTTCCTATTATTCCAGAGGCTATTTTGTTTCTATCTTTAGCATTCCAGTCAAAAATTAGTAGGGTATCTTTGGGGTGGGGTGGGGTGGGGTTGTCATCCAGTTACTGCAGATCGTCATAGAATCATAGTTCAACTTATGCTTCCTCTGCACCTGTGCTAAAAGCATAGACTTGAATCACTATAATACAGATTGCTTCACCTTGGATTTGAATCGAGATCATTCGATCTTTTTGAGATTGTATCTGTGTCCTGATTGTAATAATAATGACTCCTCCATTTCTTCTCTGATTTTCCTAATAACAGTAGATCTGATGCTCCTCTGATCTGAAGTGACATGTTCCAGTACATTTCAGTTCACTGATTCCCAGCTCAGCCTTGATGTTTCTGCTCTGGCAACATCTAGTTTGCCCTGATTTATGATTCTGACTTTCCTCATACCAATGAAATATGTATCTTTGCAGCATCCAACTTTTCTTTTGCCTGTGGTCAATATGCAGCAGCACAACATCCTTTTTGCTTTAATCTAGCCACATCAAGCAGCCACATTTGTCCTCTGCTCTTCCCCATTACTTTACTGGATACCTTTCATCTCAGAGCTCATTTTCCAATATCATGTTGACAGTTATGTTCTCCTTATGAATGTTCATTTGGTTTTCTTGAAAGAATGTTATAATGGGTTGCCAATTCCTTCTCCAGTGGATTGTATTCTGGTCTCAGTTATGAGTTGTTCATCATGTACAGTCCTTCTGGGAATGTACACTGTAATAATCCATGAACGGGGACAGCCCTTTAATCTCCAAATAAGACAGTCCTTCTGCTCAAAATTAGTAGTCGGCCATATTGACCAATTTGCACTCCAAATCAGAGGAAAAAGTTATATCTCCCTCCTCCATCAACATGGTGCATAAGGAGAGAGGAACTGATAGGCGACCTACTTTAACACCAAAGCAACTGTAAGGGTTATATTATCGACACTGACCAAATGCTAAAAGTGTTTTTTTTTTTTATTTTATTTTGCAGAAATTGTTAAATGAAACCGGTTGGCAAATTTCTGTTGCAAATTTTTCTATTTATTGTAAACCCCCCCCCCAAAAAAAAACCCATAGACAACCTTCCTCCATTAAATGACTTCTTGATCCATTGGACTACAATTCCCTTCACCCCCATCTTGAACAGAAGGTAACAGTTAGAAAAAAGCTGGTCATAAGGAAAACAATTTCCCAATTGATAATTTTGAGGAAAAATTATCTGCCCCACTGTACACAATGATGTATTGTTTGTTAAACATTTCTTCAAATAAATGCACAAAGCAAAAATTTCAAGAGGGAACATGTAAGCAGTAACAGAAGGTACATAATTCATTCACCAACTTTTTGCGAAGCTGGATAATATTACAAATGATAAAACTAGTCTATGGTTTCAGCAAGTTTAATTTCAACAGAATTCAAAATAAATAATAACAGTGGCATATAAATATGTCAGATAAATAAGTACTGAATGACACTTACAGTAAATTCCTCTGTGATATGTTTTATTGTTACAAAATCTACAAGGCATTGAATCCCACAATAGAGAAGCTGGAATATTGCACTGCCTTAACTTTGAACATTTGTCGGAAAACCTATCCCAAAGAATTCATAGGATTTACAGTTAGTAAGGGAGGGAGGCAACTGTCATGAAAGGTGAGGGGTCTATTATTTGAGTAACCATGAATGGCACTCAACTGCATGAATCCTTCACTTTGAAAGATGAATGGTTAGGATTAAGGTTAGAAAGAGGAAAAGTATAGAAACTTCTCAGCAGATATGAAATGACCATCCAAATAGGGAGGACTCAGCAGTATTTCTTCAATTCACCAATATTTCTTCTGAACTGTATGCTTATGTGCATAGACCATGAGCCCTGTGCACATGTAAACCATAGTAGGCCCACACAAACTAGTATTGCTAAAAAATGTTGATTGTTTCATCTTTATTCAGAAATAAATTAAGAAACTGAATGAGCCACACTCCCAAGAACCTTGCTTGCACTGCGTGGGAACTTCCCTCTGGTTCCTTCACTCCTTTATCCCAGTGTTCTGTTCCTGTCCTTGCATTCCTCCAACAGTATGTGAGACTCCTGGCACCTTCGGTGGGACTGGTTGGTAGAATGGGAACATCAGCAGAAACTCAATGGCTTGCAATGTTGTTGATCAAACTGAGAGGAGACAGATCAGACTCGATCCCATGGGGGGAGGACCAAACAGCTGTCTTTTATTGTATCCATGCAGTTGCCAAATTTCATTAGCTTGACCCTAGATGCCAAAGGTCTTGGAGAATTATGATGAAACTATAGGAAGGTGTATGAAAATTTGAGTTCTTGAAGCATCATTTGTTGAGTAAATGAAGTGATGTCCCGGTGCCTGGAGGCTGTGCGAGTCTGGATGGGGAGGAACAAGCTTCGTCTCAACCCGTCCAAGACTGAGTGGCTGTGGTTTCCAGCGTCATGTCATAGCCAGTTGGTTCCATCTCTGGCTATCGGGGGTGAGTCATTAGCTCCCGCCGAGAGGGCCCGCAACCTGGGCATCCTCCTGGATGCTCGGCTGTTTTTAGACGATCATGTGACGGCTGTGGCCAGGGGGGCTTTTCATCAGGCTCGCCTGATACGCCAGTTGCGCCCCTTTCTGGATCGGGACGCCCTACGCACAGTCACTCAAGCCCTCGTTGTTTCCCACCTGGACTATTGCAATGCTCTCTACATGAGGCTCCCCTTGAGGTGCACCTGGAGGCTCCAGCTAGTTCAGAATGCGGCTGCGCGGGGGATTTTGGGGGCCTCTAGATGCTCCCATGTAACACCTCTCCTGCGCGAGCTGCACTGGCTGCTGGTGGCCTTCCGGGTGCGCTTCAAGGTGTTAGTAACAACTTTTAAAGCGCTCCATGGCAATGGACCTAGGTATTTGCANCCTCTGGAATGACCTACCCCCCGACCTACGTACAATTGCGGACCTGCGCCTCTTCCGCCGAGCCCTGAAAACTCATCTGTTCCATGCGGCCGGCCTGGCGTAGTTTTGATTGGGTTTTGTTAGGGGTTTTATATTTTAGAGCAGGCTTTTATGTAATATTTACTGTGATTTTTATTATTGCCTGTTCACCGCCCTGAGTACCATAAGGGACATAGGGCGGTATATAAATTTAAATAATAAATAAATAATAAATAAATAAATCTCATACAGTTAATGTACAAAAACTCAGAAATTGAAAAAAAACTTCACGGGAAGCTTTGCTTGGTATGCAGCTTGAAAGCTTATTGTAGTGTTGTGTTTATTACTAAGTTGTATAATTATTTTCACCAAAATTAAGAAGAGTGTTTAAAAGTGTGTTTTAGTTATATGATATGAATTGGAAATGAGAAGAAAAGAAAATTCTTGTTATACTATCTAACAAAAATCAGAAGGAATGTTGCTCTCCAAGTTTCCTGTGACTCATCTAATATTAGAAATAATCCATCATTAACACAAGTACAGTACATCTAAACATTTATAGTTGTCATAACACTGAACTGCCAGCATAAAACATTTTATTTCATAAACATTTCAATTTTCAGGGTTGTGATGGTTCTTCCTGGTGCAGCTCAGGCTTCTGCTTTATTAATCCTCCAGAATCCTGAAGAATACTGGATTTCAGTTTTTATTTATGTCTATCTCTGCCAGACAAGAGGTAAGAAGTGGCACAACATGATCAAGAAACAGTAAAGAGTTGGGGAAGTCGCAACTCAGTAGTTCAGTCAACACAGTAGCCTTTTGAAATGTAGCTATGCACAATAAGAAGGTTAGGGGAGAGGCAGGAAGAACTCTATCCCATATTTCTGGATATACTTCCTTTCCCCTCATTTCAGACTGGCTGTGATTATTTTCATAAACATCTTATCTGTGGCCAAATCACGGCTTCTGCACCATGAATAGATTCTCCTAGAACAGGGGTGGAGAACCTTGGCTCTTTTATGACTTGTGGACTTCAGCTCCCAGAATTCCTGAGCCAGCCATGCTGGCTCAGGAATTCTGGGAGCTGAAGTCCACAAGTCATAAAAGAGCCAAAGTTCCCCATCCCTGTCCTAGAAGATCCACATCAGTTGAGTTGAAACAAGAGTTCAGAAGATAGTCCTGGACATTTCCTTGGTGCCAAGCAATGGAGTCACAAATAAATCTTTAAAACCGATGGTGTTTGTTCCTGCAACACAATTCAGCAACAGAAGCACACCCAAGATAATTAGCTATAAGAAGATGCTGAAGAAATGGCAGAGAGGAGCTTTGGATAGACATTTGCTGTATAAAATCTAGGAAGATATATCTTGTCAAATGGTCTTTTTATGCTGTTTTGGCAGAGTCTGTTGGTGTCTAATTGTAGGCTTTTGAGATCAAGAGAGCAATTAGACTTGTTCCTAATTTCAAGACAAAGCTGGGAGGGCACCATCATGTTCAGTGCTGTCTCTTGCCTGTTTCCATGGGTAACCTTTCCTTCTGTGTAACCTAGAAATAATGCATGGGTGCCTAATCAATGGCTTTGAAGTCAACAAAGAGTACTTAGTTCTCAAATGTTGATTTTGGAAGTGATAACAGTTGCTCTTCTATAGTTCATTATTTGATCTCATACTTGATATGGTAAAATAATATGCAATGGGAAATTATGAACTGCATTATGGAGTGTGAACATTAAGACTGTATTGTTAATGTTTTAGGCTAAAATGCAAATAGAAGCAATGTCAAAATGCTTGATTCAATGTTGCTACTGCATTTTCAGCAAATATATATGTACTACTGTTAGCCTGGCAATGTAGTTCAGACAAGAAGAACAGCAGAAAAACTACCTCTACTTTGCTGTAAGATCACATTTACAGAAAGTATAAAGTCTTGCAAGTCTGAAAGTATATTTTTTCACCATCACCTTTACTGTCCAATAAACTAGGGACATCCACATAAACTAGCCACGTCCACATTCCTGCTGCTACTTTCCTCTCCCTGTCTCTTGAGGTCATTCCCACATACCATAATATACCAACATACCAAATATGTTTCTTCTTACTTGGATTTCAAAATGCTATATGTCATAGTAGATCCACACCTCTACTTCCTGTGTAACAAAATTTTCCTTTTGGTTTGGCAAATATTACATAGGATTTAGACAGAATGGAATGGTTTGGTCATCTGTATTGGGTCTCTGATTCAGCATGTCTTGGAAGAACTTTCAAAGTTTGGGTTGAGCCATCTGGTGACCTCTTTTTCAACAGACTGTCATTTAGGCAAATTAATAGCATTTAGTAACATCAAGAAAGGACTGTCCTATTATAACCCATACATAATTATGTCTTGCAATTGCAGCACAAAGGAAAAATTTGCTAGGGTTTGTGCAAAAAGCAGGTTACTAGACCAACTTATAGATGCCACAGAGAGTATCTCTTAGAGCTTTCACTGAAAGTATAGTCTGAGACTTCTTACTGCAGGATAAATCCAGAAAATACAGCATTTAAAGAATGACCTACTTTGGAATAGGAGCAGTTTGGATTCTAACAAAAGATTTCTATTTAGACTTAAGATAGTACTTTTTTCCTGATTCTTTTTCCCACTAAGTAAAATTTCTCTTAGCCCCCTTTAAATTGAAAAAGGATACTTTAGGAATACTACTAGTGAACATGGGAACAGACTTGTGAACTTGATTCTGTTACTGATCACCAATTCCTGGTCTGAGCATGTGTTTCAATGCTTTTTGGACCTTAATTCTTAACATATCTCAACCACAAATTTGTATTTACAATTCAAAATTGGTGAGTCCTGTTTTAAACAAAAAATTGATTTTGATGGATTGACCAGATTTTTCCCTACCACATTTCTACATCAATAAATTAATGTATTAGACAATAAGCATTAGTAGCAATAAGCAACCAAATAATCTATGGCAAATCATTCTTTATTGCTTTTGTACAAAGACTGAAATTTTAAACTAATTGTTTTAGATCATTCTGGCTTGTGATTGTAGAAGTGGCTGCAAATGAAATTGGTAACAATGCAAATCAGACATTTTCTTAAACAACTTAACAGGGCACATAATCACAGCCAGAAATCAGAGGAGGTTGCAACAGTAGAACTATTATGGGCAATGGCTACCAGAGTAAAATCCGCAGGACTCCTTTACCTTTTATCTCAGGGATAAGCATGAAGAAGGATCCTTCTAATGGCTGCCAATCTCGGGCATACTTTGTGAAGAACCCTGAAAATCTTCAGGTTTAAATAAGTACATAATGAAGAAGGTTTGTCTCTGGTAATCTGGATTAGTGACTGTATTTTCAACTTATCCAATTGCAGAACATTATATATTCTTAATCACACTATTAAATTACTATGTGATGATGATAAGGCCTAAAATCATATTTTATGAACTTTTAATATTCCTATTGTTGTGATGTAGTGTACTTAAATGGTTACATTCCACTTCTTTGATCCAGCCGGTATTATTGCTGAATATTCTTCCAGCCTACAAGGGGTTGTATAAATACATCCCTTATGGTTTTATCCTTGTTTGGTTCATATGTTGGACGATATGCGAAATTATATTCGATTAAGCAATAATGAATATAAGGAGATAACATGTTATTTATGTAAGTACAATTTGCCCCAAACACAACAGAGCTTAACTATTACTATCTATTCCACATCAGATCTTCCTAACCTTAACCCTAATGGTCAGCTGATATCATGTCTGCTTTAAAAGCATTTCCTATCACTAACATAAAAAGAGCATCTTTGTTTGCATAATTGGCTTTGTAATCTAAAGGTCAGGTAAACTTTAAAAAAAAAAAATTAGAAGGGAGAATTTCAAATCATGCATATTATTTATCATATTAAAGTTAGAATTCTTTGATAATAAACAATTGAAGTAATAAAACATACACTGGCAGCATTACTGTAGAGACAGCCATCAAAGCAAGGTGTCTTTTTTTTTTTTTTTTGCTGGCTCATAAATGCAAACAATTGGAAAAGTTTAGCTGCTGGCTGTGCCTTCTAAGAGGCATGGTGATGAGCAACTTGCTCACCCTAACATGCTTTGTGAAAAGCTCCACTTGAATGTATTGCAAAACCCTCATAAGCAACAGCTGTACTGCTTTGATAGACAACATGCCTGGGCCAAGTTCTGAAAGTAAGTTTTGATTTGACAAAGTTTCAGTCAAATTCAGTCAAAGCAGATTAATGAACTAAAGCCAAATCCCATATTAACCCTGCAATTTGAATCAAGTAGCCGGGAAGCCCTTCTCAAGACTGCAGATTCAGTCGCTTTATTATCATACCATAGGGAAGAGGGGGGGCATTGATTGGTGTGATTAATTATGAAACTCTCTGCCAGGCAGACAGCTTTTGGGGCGGCAAAGCTAACATTGCTTGGATTTCATTCACTTTTTCTGCTCTTAGCTTTCACTTCGTTCTGTCTTATCCTAATGAAATGATATACTTCCATGCTGAACCTGTCAATGCAAGCAGGAATTCAGTTCAGCTCTCAGCATGCTAAATATGGGCTTAGGACTGACACCATTGTTAAATTCTGCTCATTTGGGGTTCATTTAAATCAATGAATATGGGAGTGGGAGTGTAACAGCTGTTGTGGCTCCGTCTTGTGAGCCCCTCTTATCAGAGGAAGAAGGCTCCGAACATGAAGGAGAGGAGATGGCCAGGCCTCCCTCTCCAGGACCCTCCTCTTTGGCAAGGCCTCAGGTGTCTCCCGATGGAGAAGAGATTGACCAGGAGCCGGGTGGTTCTGAGACTGGCCAGGAGCCAGGTGTTTCTGAGATTGGCCAGGAGCCAGGTGTGTCGGATAATGAGGAAGAGAAGTTGTGGCTGGATCCACGCCAGCATAGGAGCAACAAGCGTGCGCAGCAGAAAAGGAGACGTGCCAGAGATTAAGCTGAGTCACTGGACCACACCCCACAGGCTATAAAAGGGTGGTGGTGGCCATTTGGACTTCTGTGACGGACAAAAGCTGAATCTCTGGCGAAGTAGTTTGCTGTGGCTTTAAACTGTGTGTATTGTTTTTTGTTTCTGTGTTTTTGAAGTAAAAGGTCTTGGCAGGCAGCTACGGAGCTGCTGCCAAGTTTCTTATCTGTAAAGTGGTGTCTGGAGAAGTCTTTAACCCTCGGCTGGCTGTTTGGGGTGTGTGGGTCAGACGGGGACAGAACAACAGCCTCTTTCTTTGTACCAGCCTTTTCCCCCTGTTCCCACCTATTTCTGATATTGTTCTATATATATATGAGAGCCATCTTCTGTTCTTTCTGCAAATCAACTCATTTCCAGCAAACCGTAATCCTAAGTCAACACAGTCTTGCCCACAAAAGGCCTGACTCCCAACCAACGGTAGAGATAAATAGGTACTCCCCCCACACACACACTAAATCTAATCCATTTGTCTTGAATCTTGAAGCAGAACTCAAATGCAGTTACACCCTTTCCGGTCCTAATCAAATCAGGATTGGTTTGCCCCAACCTCACTCACTTTGAGGCAATGGTTCTTTTATGGGAAACAGATTTTTGCTGTTGTTATAAGTTATATTGCCTTTACATTCAAATTCAGGGGAAATAAAAAAAAAACCTTGCCCAGACTCTAAAAAAAATCTGGAAAACAATATTCAGTCCAATGGATGGAATTACACCCACCTTTATTTTTTTTTAAAAAAGTAATAATATCCAATTGTCCATGTGTAAAGATTTGTTTAAATAGCAAATTCAGATTTATGACATTTGCTGACTTTTTCAGTCTTGCTACATCTTTCGTTCCTTTTTCTCTGTACAGCATATACAGTAATTCTATTTTTAGTAAAAACAATTTTATCCGGGTGTAATCGTAAGAGATCACTCAGAAAGGAAGAAATTTAGCTTTAAAAAAAAAGTAAGTTTTGGCAGACACCCCTCCACCCAAAACATTTTCTGCCAAGTGCTTGTGCAATGCCTTTGACTAATTTATAGTGGAACAACTATAATATGGTTTTCGTTAAGAGAAGAAAAATGGGAGAGAGGGGAGCTGCAAAATAGAAAGGAACCATTTTACACCAAGGACACTCTATTCTGGTAAGCAGATGTTCTCTAAGGTCTCAGTCAGTTTAATACTTTCCCCACAATATGGGTATGGGTGTTCAGGAATCAGGCTTGGAAAAAAAAGCTAGAAGAGGCTAACAAGCCAGAAAAATCTAGTGTGTGTCTACATTGTGCCCTTATGCTGCCTCTGCCTTATATGGGTGCCAGCTGGACTCTAAACTGTTTGAGAAAATTCTTTCTGGGCTGGAAATGCAGCAACATGACAGGTGTTCAGTTCAGACTGCCAGATGCTGCTCGCCCCAATTGGACAGTTCCTCTGCTGCTGTATCCTCCCAACTTTCTGTGCCAGAAAAGAATTGCCAATCATCTTCTCTTCCTTTAAAGATTAGCAGTATATGAGTTTTTAAATACATTTACATAACCAACCTCAGGAAATATGCATTCTTATCCCCAGACTAAGCTGATTTCCAGGCAGGCATGGGGAGCAGAGGTGTAACATCCTCTTTCCTTACCCATGATCAGAAATAATCTCTTCAAAAGTCTGAAAAAACCCAAACAAACCTCAAACAAGCACAGAATTGCATCCCTAGGAAAATAAGTGAAAAGCACTGGACTTGGAGAGAAGAGAAGATTTCTAAACTGCTCGGAATAGCCAAAACCCCAGACGACAGGCTGAAAATCCAGATGGATCTTGACCAGCCTTGAACACTGGGCCCCATTTAACAAAATGAAATTCAATGTAGAGAAAAGTAAGGTTTTATACTTAGGCAAGAAAAAAAAACAATTGTACAGGTACAGATTAGGTGAAATTTGAATCAGTAGCAATAACTGTGAAAGAGATCTTGGAGTCCTAGTGGACAATCACTTTAAATGTGAACCAGCAGTGTGTGGCAATAGCCAAAAAAGCCAATGCAATCTTAGGCTGCAGTAACAAGAGAGATAGAATCAAGATCACATGAAGTACTAGTACCACTTTATAAAGCCTTAGTAAGACCATACTTAGAATACTGCATCCAGTTTCGGTTACCACAATATAAAAAAGATGTTGAAATTCTGGGAAGATGCAGAGAACAGCAACAAAGATGATTATGCAGCTGGAGACTAAAACATACTGTATGAAGAACTGTTGCAAGAATTGAGTATATCTACTCCAGTGAAAGGAGGACCGGGGCAACATGATAGTAGTGTTCCAATATTTGAGGGGCTGCCACAAAGAGAGGGGGTCAACCTATTCCAAAGCACCAAAAGGCAAGACAAGAAGCAATGGTTGAAAACTAATCAAGGAGAGAAGCAACTTAGAGAAATTTCCTGACAATGAGAACAATTAACCAGCTTGCCTTCAGAAGTTATGGATGCTTCATCACTGGAGGCTTTTAAAAAGAGACTGGACAACCATTTGTCTGAATAGGAATAGAATCTCCTGCTTGAACAGAGGTTGGACTAGAAGACCTCCAAGGTCCCTTCTAACTCTTTTATTCTGTTATTATTCTGACTAAAGCAATTCATTTATACAGGTAGTTCTTGGTTAACAATATTGAATTTCTGTCACTAAGTGCAACATCACCTGACCACATTGCTTTGCAATGGCATTGCTAGGATTCACTGTTGCCATTGTTAAGTGAGGATGATGGGTCGTTAAGTGAGACTAGTTGGTTTGCAAGCAGGCTGGCAGGCATGTAACTGGATGCTGCTAGGTGGGGAAGAGAGTACAAGGGCATGCACGGCACAGCATCAAAACATAGGGCCAGGGATGGTTGCTGCCAGGTAGGGGAGAGTATGAGCAACTTACTGGAGTAATTTATGAGCTTCTCTGCCAGTCTCCCCATTGACTTAACTTGTGGGAAGCTTGCAGGGAAGGTCACAAATGATAATCATATGCAGGACTGTGGGACACTGCAACTTTCATACTGCCAAGCACCCAGATCACAATCACATTAACTGCAGAGGGGCTAGAATTTCAAGGACAGGTCATAAGTACCATTTGTTCAGTGTTGTTGTAGCTTCAAATGTTCACTGAACAAGTGGTTGTTAAATAAGGACTATCAGTAAGTATACATGATGCTGGCCATTACTAAGGTAGGACAGAATATGAATAGAATAACAGAGTTGGAAGGGATCTTGGAGGTCTTCTAGTCCAGGCAGTGGCAGTGAACCCAATTATTTCTTTGTCAATTGAAGAATGTCCACTCAGTAAAATCCTATACAAGCTTATTTGCAAGATAATTTTAACCTTGTTATGCTTTCATGTCAGCTTTACTATTTGAACTAATTGATGGGCCACTGTCACATGTTTTACAAGTCTTCCCCTAATAGATACACTTCCTTGCTAAATAGTGATTCCAAAGTAACACTTTCTTCTACTTGTTTATGTTGCTTCCTGCTCCCCCTTCCATGCTTTCTGATCTGAGGCAACCTCAAGTTGCTTTTAAATGCAGTACACAAATAAGAAGGCCAAAGGCCAACCAGTCTGTCGGCCAAGTAAGCACTGAGAAAGCTAATTACCAGTTTACTTTGGCCTCTCTAATCTCTTACTAATCGAGTCATTCAGAATTACCAATCTTAGGCCTGGTCTGAATTAGTCGATCAGTAAAAATGGCTTGTGAAACCTTTCCTGAAACCTATAAAGAAGGTCAAGACTATGGGTGTGTTTGCATGACTCTGAGTCACAGCTAGCTAAGTGTATATTAAACTGAAATGTTATACAAAACACAATTCTTGGCTCAATGTGTTGGGTAATGCAAAAATTTGCATTACTTGATAAAACCACAGTTAAATGATGTGAACAAAGCAAGGAAGCTTCTTACAGTACAATGAAGTACAACAACATATGCAGATATTTCTTTTGATGAAGTACGGTATATAAATTTTAAAAGGAAATTGGACAACCCATAGTACATTGGATCATTCTTCTTTCAGCATTTAATATAGGCCTGTGCTATTTCTCCTGCCCTCACAACCCTCAGGTGAGTCCCAGTGAAGCCTCTTCCTCCTCTTTGGCTAACCCGCAGAACTGCCTGCTACTTTGGTTGGGGGAAGAGGAACAACGGAAGGAGCAGACCACAAGAAAAACTGTATGTCTGTTCCCCATTCTGGCATGTCCCCATTCAAGAGCTTATCCAACACCAGTGCACTCCAGCCAACCCCACCTCACTAGCCAGCATCTAAGTCAGGCAAAGATGTCCCCCCTCCAAAAACACCAACACAGCCTAGCCATCCCTACATTGATGGGGGGGGGACATCTCTATTGCTGTCCTGGTTTGCCTCCATTCTTTGAGACAATTTCCATTTGGTGTTGATTGGGAGCCAGAGATGTGACCTTCAGCCCCTGTTTTGGGTAGGTGCTTACTCCAGTTTTCCCAATCCTATTTTAATGTCTACATGAAACCATTGAGTGAGATCATCCATCACTACAGGTTGAGATATTGTCAATATGCTGATGATAATTGTACATTTTTACCCGTGGTGAGTTAAGTGCTGCCACGACCACCCTTTCATGCTGCCTAGAGGTTGTGGATGTGAACTAATCAACAGCTTATGAACCTGCTGCCTGATGGGGAGCAACAGGTTAAAACTGAACGCTGGAAGGCAGAGTGGCTTTAGGTCTGGGAATCCTTGGTTTTGCAGAATTGTTGTGGAGGTTGGGGGGGGGTTTCTCCAGGAACTGCACTACTCCAGACAAACTAGTGCATAATCTGGGGGCTCTCCTGGACTTGTGACTCCATATTGAGGACCAAGCAGCAGTCAAGGTCAGGAGGGCCTTTACACAACTGTGTTTTGTACATGAGTTACACCCATTCCTGGACCAACAGGCCGTTATCACAATCACCCACACCCTGGTCCATTTGGACTATTATAATGTGCTTTACATGGGCTGTCCTTGAACAGCATCCAAAAGCTTCAGTTGGCTCAAAATATAGCAGCCCACATGGGTTTGTGCAAATCCAAATTTGCCTATACAACCTCTTTTGCAAGAGCTGCACTGGTTGCTGATTTGCTTTCAGGTGTAATTCAAGGTGCAATTAAAGGTTACCACCTTTAAATCCCTATAGGTCAACCCACCTTTCTCTGATTACATCTACCCAGCCCACCAGAGTAGGAAGGCAGGGCATATTGCAAGTCCCAAGGAAGAACATCTGGTGAGATCTAGGAACAACAACTTTTCTGTGGTGGCTCCCTCCCTTTGGAATATCATCCCCCCCAAAGATAAGATTATATCTCACCTTATTGCTTTTCTGCAAGATCTTAAAGACATGTTTTTGTCATTGGGTTTGGGGACCCCATTCAGAATTGATCAAGTGGCTTGTTTGATTCTATTGTCATTGCCACAGGGTAGTGGGGGGGGGGGCAGGAGGAGATTTAAGTTGTGAATATTTAACTGTGGATTTTTAATGTTATATGCCACCCAGAACCATTTTGTGTGCATTCGGCAGCTAAATAAATTTGTTTAATAAAATATATCTTTATCTTAGTTTATATCATTACCAGGGCTTTTTTTTTTTGTCACAGAATGCCCAGAACAGAATTCTGGCACCTTTTTTGGATGGAAAAAGGTGCTGGAATTCTGTTCTGGATGTTCTGTGACAAAAAAAGCCCTGGTAATGATATAAACTAACTGTGGATTTTTAATGTTATATGCCACCCAGAACCATTTTGTATGCATTCGGCAACTAAATAAATTTGTTTAATAAAATATATCTTTATCTTAGTTTATATCATTACCAGGGCTTTTTTTGTCACAGAACGCCCAGAACAGAATTCCTGCACCTTTTTTGGATGGAACCTTATAGGGTAGGCAAGGTGGGTTGTATGATATGTGTGAGTTCCAGCACTTTTTTTTTTTTACACAAAAAAGCACTGATCATTACCATCCAATGTTTATTCAGATTTGCTCACTTACTATTTTTGGCCTAGTTCTTTTGGCCGCATGTATGTTCTGTCAGTTCTACCATTTTAAAAGTTCTTCATTGTCTACTTCTAGCGCGTCTCTTCTTTTCTTCAGTATTCTTCTGACTTACAGTATCTTCCTCAGCTCCTTTCTATCAATTTATATATTCTCCACTGTTTCTGAATTTATTATAGTGCTCACTGTACTATAGAGCCAATTTTCTTTTTTCTCACAGAAGCTGAGCTTCATGAATTCTGATAGCTTTGTTCTCTGAATAACTGGATAGTTATGGACATCCCTTCTCATCATCCCAGTTTCCCCAGTCGCCATCAAAATCTTTGATTTAGCTATATTATTCATTAGAATGCACACAGTAAAATGAAAGGTATGCTTTAAATAAAATTCTGTACTGAATAATATTCAAAAGAATGACCAACGTGAAAAAGAACATCTATTCTATTGCTTGCAATTCCATATACTTTAGAAAGTAATAAGGAAAAAAAGTTCAAAATATTACGTTGCATTATGTTACATTACATTATATTATTATATATGAAATGCAAATAGGACCTACCTTAGACAAAACATTATTAAATTCATGATCCCGAAGCTTCCCTTGATATAAGTTGATGCAAAGAGCCATTCGGAAAGCAGATCTTCTCCTGTCTGCCACCTCTTCCACTAGAATCTGATGTCATTTCAGGCTGCTTATATATCTGGACTCCCACCCACTGCAGGCACTTGGCATCTTATCCTACTTGACAACCATGGTAGCATGGTTGGGCCCCATCCTTTTAATTCTCTCTCTCTTTTTTACTTCATCTTCCTAGCCAGACTAATATTATCCTTTGGGAAAAGCCTGAAAATGAAAAATATTACCATATTTGTCATCATTAATTCAAGGCTAATCCAAGTTACTGAAGCATGGTGCTCAGCACTATCTATGTCAAATTGTATTCTATCTGGGGTCAACTAAAAAGGATCTTACAGCCGAGTCAGAAAATCCGACAAATGTAAAATCTCTCTCATTCTGACTTTCTAGTTGCCAGCATCTTATTTTAAAGACATCAAATCATCGCTGGGTGTTTTCACCCACTTCACTTTGCCAAATGGGTAGTCTGGTAAATTATTTTGAATTTTTGTGTTACATTTATTGGTGATCAAAGCAATCAACAGCAAAGATAAATTCTACTGCTAACCCGTGGAAAAGCATAAAAGCTTCAAGAAGAGCAGTGTTATGAAAGGGCAGCAAGGTTTTAATTATATTATTATGGTAATCATTATTATTATATTTGAATGGCATAGAAAAGGAGATTCCAACATAAGTTAACTGGCTTTGGCCTAGTTTAGCATAGTGTGACAGCTCTAATATGAAAAATGAAGTGGTTAAATTATTGTCAGGCTAAATTATTAAACCATGTAGAAAGTGATGTCCCCTTAACAGCCAACGAGGATTTCCAGTGAAGGCTGCAAACTCTCACAGATAGCTGTGTGCCTCCTATGACACAAAGCTGAAAAGTATTGAGTAGTAGATGCTATTCAGAGTTCTCACCTCGCCATTTTCCCATATCCTTTCCCCCCCTCTGTTTTCAGACTGGCTTTCTACTTCAACTTCTTTTGAAGCTTATGAACCTGCTGCATGAAACTGATCACCAGGTATATATAAAGCTATGTCCCACATGACAATCTTCCTTTTTATGTAATTCAGGGCAGGAAGAATAAATAGGCGGCTTGCTAAGCGTCTAATGAATGGCTATACATGGTGCTAGGCTATGATTAGATCAGGTGGTCGCAGGCTGGATCTAGAAATAGACTTATCATTTCAGGTCCATGGCATTTGCCTATACCTTTGAACATAAAATGTGCCAGATAATTTAGTTGGATATTCTCAGCTCAAGATGCTGATTTCGAGCACAAGTGCCTGGGTCTGCTTTGTACTACTGTAAGAGACTTGGAATTTGGTGTGAGTTAGTGGAAGAAATAGAAGAAACGTGGAAAGAAATGAATAAATGTATATTGCTTTCAGAGCATTTTGCATCAAAGTCAGCAGAACGTTGTGTCATCTTATAAAACAAATGCTTTATTCTGCATACTTTCTTGGATCACTTTTCACTTCATCAACTACATGGAGTATATCAGGAGCACTGAGAGCAAAAGGGAACCAATGACATCACCCCTATAATGACATGCTGAAATTGTGGAATGACATCATGCTATGCATGAAACTATCATGATTATACTCCCATAGATTGGACATCTATGGCTGCTCATCTCAGTCAATGACTCTGGGTGGCTTGGGGTTTATAAAATATATTACAATTTAAAAAAATTAAAAATTAAAACAATAAAAACAATAGAATCAGTGAAAACATTAAAAACATCCAATTCAAGTCACACAACAGCAATATAATCAGAAAAGGGCGCCCTTGGCATATTCAGCACCCCAAGCTTGGGAACATAGCCAGGTTTTTAAGGTCTTACCAAAGGCTAATATGTTTGGGGCCATTCTGATCCCCAAAGGGAGGATGTTCCACAGAACAGGGGGCACTGTGGAAAATGCATGTCTTCTGGTCCTCACCAGCCAAGATTCTTTGTCTGATGGGATCTGCAGCATGTCCATTCTGCTTGACATAGGGGGGACGGATAGAGATTCTTGGAAAAAGGCGATCCTTCAGATACTCTGGTCCCAAGCCATGATGTAGGGCTTTATAGGTAACCATCAGCACCTTGAATTGAACCATACTGATAGTGATAATACTGTCTTTAAATCATGTTTTGCAATTGGATTATATTGCATCAAGAAGCCTGTCAGATAATTTGTTTCCCCCCATAAATGTTCAGAAGACATCCATTCCTTGCCAAAGCTTCTCCTAGGAGATCAGGATCCATGACAACGATTAAGAATAGGGTATCAGAAAAATTAGTGGGTGACTGAAAAAGAGGCAAAGGACTCTCCTTGAGTTTCTTCTTTAGACCAGAACCTTTTAGATGAACAATTCTGCATCGAGTAGTATGTGTAGTGAGGGTGGAGCAGGGCAAGCAAGCAAATGTGATATACTGTAGTTCAAAATCTAAAAATAAAGGGATTAAGGAAAAATGGGATGTTGAGACATTATGCAAATAGCTTTTGTTCACTCTGTCACAAACCCCCTAGCCTTGTAAAATAAATAAAGTTAAGGCTAAAAATTTCGGCTACCAGATCTGAGCTGCCAAACAAGTTCTGTTGGTAACCTGGGGATTTTTGCAGGCCAGATCTGGTAACCCTACTAAAGCCAAAGATAACGGTGAATGGGCTTCCTCAAACCACTATCTGCCTCGGCCATTAAAATAGAAAACTATGGGTTTGATTGTTGTTTTAGTACTTGGTCTATTCACAAGAAATTGCCTACCAGACAGTCAGGCAACAGTGCCAGGATACAGTTGTCAGACTTCACTGAGAACCAGTGAGGTGTCTGCTTTTTGATGGCTTGAAGGAGCTAGTCTAAAGGAAGACCAACATAGCAGCAACATGCCTGCCTTTCATGGGCATCAACTATTGAAAGCATTCCCCTATCCACATAATTTTTCCAGGACAATGTTGGCATCCATTATGATAATCTCACCCCAAAGATTATTTCACAAAACACAAACAACAGAGGTAAAGAAATGGCATTTCCTTCCCCTCCAAAATTGTTTCTCCTGCAATAATAGGCAGTAATATTTCTTGTTCATACCCCACACAAAAAAGATGACAAAAGGGAGCAGGAAAGGAAAGAGTTCTCATATATGTCTCTAAGAATACACATACATGAGAAAAAATAAATCAGTTATGGAAAACGTATGCACTTGAAACTAGAACGTCAAAGGTAGACATTGTGGGAGGAGAGTCTATAGTCGCCAAAAATCCTACCTCTTTTTAGCCGTTTCTTGAAAGGAACTGTAGTTCACAAAAGCAAATGCCTTTTAATAAAATCCAATAAATGCTATCATTCCTTCTAACTTAGAGATTCCAAAGTGATTACAGTGTAACTTCTGAATTAGTATTATATTTTATGTGGCAGGTTTGCGATCAGAAAAGCAAATAAATAAAAACATACTGATATAACTGGGTGACTAACAAAATTGGGTGACTGATTCGGGGCATAGTCATTTAAAAAAAATTGTGGTAAGACTGCCCTCTCCTGGACCTTCAAGATAGTGGCAAGGGTTTAACTCTGCCACATGCATTTGGTTTGCATGCAATGTTGGTGAATACTTTTTTTGGATTTCAGAGAGCTGTTCCTACATTTCTTTTAATTATAAAGCGATTACAACGTAATTTTAAGTAACCTGTAAATGCTGTAAGATAATTGCTGGTTACATAATGTTGGGAAATTTAATGGACCAAATAATGCATTTTCTTCTTGTGAAAAAGTAAACATGAATGTAAATGAATACAATAATGAATGGATAATATTTTTACTTAATACAGAATCTAGATTTCTTAGCTTTCTTTGTAGGAAACATAAATAGAAATAGAAATTCATTTTGCATCAGTCTTCATCAGTCAACATGTTTATCTTGCATCCATATTTCTAAATCTTCAGTTCCTTGCCTTCTTTATCACTAGTAGCATATAAGTCTATTTGTTCATTATCCCTTGGATTATGAACCCAACATTGATACTATCCAATCTGATTGTTTATTGCAATAAGATTTAAATAAAAAAATAGAAGCCCTTCTAAAGTAGGAATTTCTTTTACTTACCACATTATATATTTTCAGGGCTTCTTCTGCTACTAGATAACAGGAAAGAAACTCGAAAAACCAAATCTATTTTTTAATCTTCTTTGATGTGGTCCTGTACAGTTATAGCTGCTGTTTTCACTCTCTGCTTCTCTGCTAAGTTTTCTGATAGAGGTAAAGGGTGGTGGAACACAAACTACAAGCTACAGTACATAATTATTTTAACCACATGTCAGGTCAAAAATATTATTATTCCCTCCCTCCTGAATTCTTCTGTAGGACTTGAGAATTTGCAACCACTTCTGAGACTATGTAATTAATGTCTTGCATTTCTGTAGGTAAATATCCTCATTCTCAATATCCTTCAAAGAGGAATGACAAACACTAAATATGAGGCTTATTTTATACAAAAGTTGTTTTTAAATTAGCAATAACATAGCACTACTTCCCCTTAAATTTAAAACATAAAAAGACAATAAATACGCCTTTACACAATAACATACTAAAAACTATTAAAATTATGATAACAATACAACAATAAACTATCCTGGGAGCTGAATTATGAACCGCACACTTTCTTCTTTTTCAACCACAGTTATGGTGTGTTATGAGCCAAGATGTTATCAGTTTGAAATTGGAAATCTCACAATGTTTTAACCTGCTCATTTTCTACTACTTTTCAAGTATTTGAAAATTATTCCCACTGGTTAAAATGGAGCTAAATAAAGAAATGATTTTACAATTGTAGACTATCTTCTAGTGTCCTTTTATTTAAATAAACATTTACAATTCTTTAACACTTAACATAAAGACAGGAATTTTGAAATAGGGAGCCTGGCCAGCACCAATGGAGACAATGTGCATACAGTTGAGCTCCCTGCTGCATTTAAGGGCCCAGGTTTTATATCCATTATATGTCTTTTCTTTCGCTGGAATTCTCTATTACCTTCTTTCTTTATATGAGATAAAATGAAATTCAGGAATTCTTCAGTGATAACAGGTACTAAGCCAATTTATTTTATTCTTAAATTGCTAATAAATTAAGACTGAAGTCTGGTTCAAAAAAAGATAGTCTTTATTTGTAAGCTTTTTATTCTGTGACACAAAAACCAATAGAGCTGTTTCAGACACTATTCCAATCTTATCCTTTGGTAAGATATTTGAACTATTTAAGTTCCAAAACTCTATTCTTTTGTCCTTCAGGTTTGCATCTTCCAAGCATATTATGTGTTTTAGTATTCAAAGACATTGCATACCAAATCTAAATCAAGTTATGGCAGCACTTTTTGACGGAGAATGCCTTTGAAATAAAACACATTTTAGTTTCAATCCAGGTTTATCTGGAATATCTAGAAAACTTTTTTCTAACCCTACCATTATCTGCTTTCAGTTATTTAGATCTGAACCACAAATATTTTAAAAAATTTAATAGTCCTAGGGCATATGACTTACCAATTTTAGGAATTAAATGGTAAGAAATAGAAAATTAGAAACTGCAAATGGAAAAACCCAACAATTATATTTAATACATATATAAGGAATAATCTGTTACTGTTAGGGCTAAAAAGGATATAGTAATGGATAGCTACATTGTACAGAACAATTCTAGATTGAGAGCTGATTATTTGCCAATATTTCATGTGAAAATTCAGCTATTGGCACATTAAAGCATAAGAAAAATGCCCTTGAAACAGGGATGTTGCATTTATAATGAAAGAATTAATCATATCTAAGTTCTCTCAAGTTTAATATTTTTTATAAATAAATCCTTGCACTGATATTAAACCTGTCTTTTAAAAATCTGAATATTGCCACAGTTTACACACTGGTAAATTGCAACTTTTAAGTCTGTTGGGAAATAGGTGTACTCAAATAATATTTTTCTTAAAAAAAAAGAGAACTTCTAAATCTTATGAAGCTGAAAATAAGGGGAGTTGACAGGATTATAAAATATAATATTTCACCACTATTGTTCTAAACCACTAGAAAACACAACTACATTATTTTAAAATACAAGTTAATGAAATGTGGGCTACGCATGCCAAGTTTTCAACAATGCAAAAGTCCAGCTTAAGCATATTTTTCTTATTACTTTCCTATCATAAAAAGATACCTTTTCAACAAGCATACAAAGATTGGTTCAATTAATTTCAGATATACTGTTCCTTTTGATGAACTGAAACTCTTTCTCATTCAAAGTGTACATATGTTATAACTGGCTTCTCTCATCCAATTCTTAAAAAATAAAACATTTAATTATGTTTATGAAATGCTTATGGATATGTAGTTAGAGTAGCCACTAGTTGAACCAACAATGGGTATGACAAATCCCATTTAATAATACAGGTCTTCAGGCATATTCATTCAACCTTCAACCACTGATTCACTCCTATTCAAAATTATTCCTGTTCCATGTTATATTTCCATTACCAGCAATGTGATAAATTCCTTGGAGATTTTTCCAATCAGTCCAGATTACGGTGAGTTTACTCTGAGTATCTCTTTATACCATCTTTGCCACTGAAAAAGTGTAACAGTTTCTTTTTACAACCCCCACCCATAATTAGTAATTCTGGTTACTTGGCTAAGTGAATATTTGGCAGATTATGCTATCTTGATTGTATGTCAACATATATGAGCAGCATGGTGGCCTAGTAGTGAAGATGCTTGCCTCCCACTCAAAAGGTTGAGAGTTGAATCCTAGGTAGTGGCGGATGTTTCCCTCTCAGGGCGCAGAAAGAAAATACCTATTGTGAATTCCATATAGGCATCAGGAAGGGCATCTGGTCAGTAAACATTCAGCTCCATTCAGTCACCCTGACTCTACCCCAAATAAAGGGATTAAGGGGTCATAAAAAGAAAATAATTGTATGTCAACATATATAAGTTGATAGTGAAAGGTGGCTGCTTCTTCTGAGCAGTAGAGTTCTCACAAGCATTGTTCTATAAGCTTGGATAAGCCAATGCATCATAATGTAAATGTTTGGCTTTTTAAAAAAAGTTTGATGGAAAATCTGACATGATTTTCCAAGCTTAACGTCTATCTATCCATCAGCAATGAATGTATAGAAACTATAGTTTGATTCTCGTCCTTTATGTACAGCAAATGTTTACTGGATGCTTGTAGGAAAACAGAAGAAGAATAACCAGATTCCGCTTTTCAAGATAACTTGATTAAGTTCATCAAGGATTATTCACTGTTTTCATCTTTGTCTGAAGATGCAGAACTATCCCGAGGAGGCAGCAGGTCATAGTGGCAAGGGATGTGGCTGTTTTTTGGTAAATCATAAAGATCTTGGCTGATAGGTCCATTATTACTTAAATTGCCTTGGACAACACTAACGGTTGGTTCTGCAATTTAAAAAAAATGTATGCATTATTACTCTGATATTGTGAGAAAGAATTATAAAATTTAATCAAATTAATGAATCCATTCATTTAGGAGTTTCCAAGCTTTAAAACAGGACTCTCAAAAGGAGGAAGCTGCTGGTAGCAAGTAGTTTTGCCACAGCTTTTCTCCACCCACAGCTTTTAAACTCCTTTGGAGCAACTTCCCTTAACTGCCTCAACCAATAGATAGATATACATGAGGGCAAAGTCACCCAGAGACTTCCTGTGTTTCACAGTTCTTAGAGTGCAAGACAATGGTCAATTCAGGAAAGTGTGAGGGGATATACATGCCATATTACACTGCCCCCCCCTATAGAGGTGAGATAAAAATCTAATTAACCTAATCAATCCTAGAAAAGGTGTTTTATTTCCAAGAGTATGTGTGGTGAAAAATCTTTGGGTCATATTGGAGTTTCATTTGGTAATGAAACTCATACTACTTAAATCTCTGGGGGGAAATCTACTTTAAAAATAGATGATAAAATGTTCTATTGGAAAGTTGGAGCAGAAGCTTTTGTGACGTTAAACTAATTATTGTATAATGGTTGTTTTAAGGATTTGTCCTGACTTTAAATTAAATTTGATCTTCCAGTTCATAACAGTGGTGGTATTTTTCAACTTAAGCATGTCCTAATGGGCCAATGTACACCAGATGCTTTGGCTACTTCAAAGGCATCTGAGATACTCAATTATTTGAAGCAAGCCATGGCAGAGGTAAAATTTATAACATATCTCTATGTAAAGTTTAAGTATATTTTTAAAATGGAACTTCTGAGATATTCAAAACATGGACTCAAGAATTAGAATCTTTGATAATGCCCTATCAAGGGCTTCACGTCCTTACAAATGTTAAAATGTATCAATAGATTTGAGATTGACGTTGATTCATCAGAGAATTGTATTTTGACCACATTGGATTCCCCAAAGAATATGCTTGAAAGGATAAGCAGCTTTCTTTTTTGGAGGTGTATAAAATTTGAGGGATCATTGATCCATATTGTGGGGTCATATGATCCTCTGATATCTTTTTGGAATGATATTCTAATGTATACGAAAACTGGAATAGTATTTTAATGTACATAAAAGTACTTTTAATGTACAAATTGTTATGTAAAATGGCTATACAATGTGATAAATAAAATAATATAATAAAATAATAAAATAAAATAAAAGTAGATGTATGGCAAAATCTTAATTTGTTAATGTGAATGTTGAATTCAATATCAAAGCCTTGGAATTATCTGGGATACCTGGCTGTTCAACTTTGTTTCAAAGCATTCAATGATGTAGCAGCAACAACTCTTACTACTTACTCATTCTCATGGTCCTAAAATTCCTCTTTATTTAGAATTTGAATTTCTCTTGCTAATGCTTCCATCCGTTGGTTCTTGTCCTGTGATTGAGCACTATGGAGTTGCTGCATTTGTCTCCACATAACTCTTTCTGCTGGGCATCTTTGTCTTTCATTACTCTGGAGCTTCCAGATGAATAAGACAGCACTGCCTTATCTCCTTCTTGGCCCTATGTTATTCCCCATCGACAAGGACTTCCCATTTTCTGCCTCAAACTATTTAATGTCCATCTGACAGCCAAACAAGGTAAATGAAGCTTAGCCTCTAATCTTAAACTTAATTCAAAACCAAACTTCAATGCTTTTCCATTAATTATAACTGGAAAGCACAATATATCAGCTGCTATCGTCCCCTGTGTAGCTTATATGTTTATTTAATCAGTTTTCTCCTGATTTTCATGACAAGAAATCTGAAGTTGAGCTGAATTTTCAGGAATTGTATAGCTGAATTATATAACAGGATGACACATGCCAAATTGAACGCAACCTTTTTTTAAAGAACTGCCAATATCATTTTTATTTCTTGGCAAAATTGGAAATAATTTTCAGGCATTGTAGCCTCTTATGAGAAATAAATCCTTTCAGATAATTATGCCCAACCATTTTATATTCTTTTCAGCCACCACCAAATAACCAAAATGAAATGATGAAAAAGTACTTCATTTTACAGTATTTTTATTTAATAAGTGTACGTTTATTGACATAATAGTTTCATGTCTTCATTTTGGACTCACTAGCAATTTTTTAATCACTTATACGGAAAGGCTTTATTGTTGTGGCTCTTCAACTAATGAATTAGTCCTCACGTACCACTTAAATAATTTCTGCTTAAAATAAAGTGTTTTCCCTTTTTCCAGACTCTTTTGATAATGGCATTAAACAATTTGCATTCATTTCAAAATGGTATTTTATCATGACAGCACAAGATAGAGGAGGGCATCATAGTGATAGCCACTAATGCCTTCTAATTTAAGAAAATTTAAGGCATTTTTTTTAAATCAAGTTGTTCATTACCATTATTTATAGACTATCTTTAAATAGGCAGTGGAGTTGTAAAAACAGACAGATTGTTGATGTGGAAGCAAAAATAAGAAAAACAGAACAAAGGTTACTGCAATAGAAATGGTAAAAATTCTAAAATTGGGACTTACCAACTTCATATACATTTTTATTAGACGAAACAGAGTTATTAATTTCTGCATAGGCAGAATCCCTGTGTGCTGGTGATTTCATTTCAACATATCCACATTCTGAATTTTTTGGCATAAGTGCTGGTGGATCTTTAATAGTAGCATATGGGTTTTCAGAGCTACTTAAGGAACAGTTACTTAAATTATATTCGGAATTCTTTATTAGATCTAAGAAAAAACAAAAATGATAATTTAATGGTACTATAGAAGGACAGTGAATAACAAATTAGAATTATTCTTTGAAATATTTTGGTTATTTGTCAAGTTTCTATTTTTAGTGCAACTTATACAACAATACACAGTGAAACAAACCAGCAAATTAGTTATATGCTAAGCCAAAGATTTCTTCTGCATTGTTTCAACTATTCACAGTGAATTTAATGAAAATTTTATAATTTGTTTTATAATAATAAACTTGGAAGGGAACTTGGAGGTCATCTAGTCGATAGTAGCTGATTATAAACTTGATATAAATCAGTATCATGATAAGGTTGTAGAAAAAGCCAACATTATTAGGTTGCATCCACATAAATATCGTTCCTGAATTATGGGGAATAGTATTTCCACTTCAGTATTGCAATGAGTTCTGGGAACATCTATAGCATTCAGATAAAATTGAAGAGGTTCAGAGAATAAGGAAGAAAAACTAAATCTTATGAAGGGAGACTGAAGGAGCTCAGAATGTTTAGCCTCAGTGAAGGACACAGGGTAATGAAGATTCATATTTTGTTGTTGTTGCTAGAACCAAAAAGTATAACCAGAGAGATGATAGGCTAACCTTCATTGGAAGCAGAGATGGTACAGCTATATATGAAAATAGTTTAATAAGGATTCTTTGACTTAGCAGGGGGTAGGCCTAATAACCAAAAAGTTTCTTTCTAACTCTGTTAAATAAAATGATGGGTAGAAAGATGTTCAAAAGGCCAAAGAAAAAAACCCCAATTGTTGTATTCTTTTTCTTTATATTCAGCAGCAATGCAACATATGCGTGTATATAAAACAATTACATAGTATTGAAACATACAGGCAGACGTATGACCACAATTGAGCCCAAAATTCCTGTTGCTAAAAGAGACATTCATTAAGTGAATTTTGCCCCATTTTACAACCGTTTCTTGCCACAGTTGTTAAGTTGTTGAGTTGTGAAAATAGTTGTTAAGTGAATCTGAGTCCTCTATTGACTTTCCTTATCAGAAGGTTGCAAAAGATGATCTCGTGATCCAGGACACTGCAACCATCAAACATATGAGTCAGTTCCAAATTTTGATCATGTGACCATGGGGATGCTGCAATGGTGGTAAGTGTAAAAAACATTCATAAGTCACTTTTTTCAGTGCTGTTGTAATTTTGAATGGTCACTAAATGAAAGGTTATAAGTCGAGGGCTACCTGTGTTTTTGATGTTCATGAATTAACATATTCTCAGTATTAATTTATAGTTCTAACATATTTTTATGAGTTCCATCCAAATAGGGATCAGGTCCAGGGTTGCCTAGCTTCCAGAAATCTACCATCTGTCAATGTATTTTCCTTTGGAGAAATTTCATACTCACCTTTCAAAGATTTCCCCAAACAGTTTCTGTCAACTCCAAAAACCCCTGTAAATAATGGAGAAGAAGAAAGCCTAAATATACTAGTAGTCTCTTCTGCTGGGAATAGTTACGTTTATTGTATTAATTGTTCTTAAATTCTAAAATCTATAGTATCGTGTTCTGAACTGTCTGTTTTTATATTCATACCTAATTCATTGTGGTAGCCTCCATGCTTCCAATCAGCAGGCAATGTCCCTGTGTAATCCATACCTGGGGCTCGCTTTTGAGGATCCATGTTTTTAAGATTCACAAACAGTTGGTTTTTGTTTGACTGTTTCAAATTTAAAAAAAATAGTAAATAATGAAATATTTCATTGTATAGAAGGCAACTGAAAGTGTGGTGTTTTTGAGATAGGCAGTTCATACATCCATCTAGCATGAAGTATGCTGCCTTTTTATTTTCTTACCTTTGACAGAGTCATCCTGTTCAAGTTGTTGTCATTTGCTGTATTTGAGCATTGTGTTAGAGTGTGATAGCTGGGGTTGGAGAAGTAGTGACTATTAGTGCTTCCACCATTATTATGAGAAACAGTTTCTGCAAAGAAATAAAATAAATGCTTCATTATTACCCATCCTTGCTTTATATCATAATTCTTAACTATCAGACAGCTCTCCTAGAATTAAGGGATATATTAAGAATGGTTTATATAATTGCTTTGTAATCCTTTTTCATTTTTAAATGTACCTTCTAAACTTAGCTTAGTCTCTTCTCAATTTTTATGATTCTTTTAAAAATATATACTAAATGATCAATTAATATTTCACAGCTTTATGGAAATAATATGCATGTCTCTGCATTCTAAAATTTATTTATTTAATAATTCAAATTACTGCTAGCCTTTCATCTGTTTTTATGTGGATGTTTCAAATGCATTTTATTACCAAAATGAAATATAATTTGTTTTCAGTCTCTATAAAAGTCAAAGCAAATATAATACTATTTTATCCATGTAATTTGCATTGTAATACATTGGGAACCATCTTAGAAATACCCATTCCTTTGTCCCAGCTCCTCCCACATATAAATTTCTTTTTAAATAACAGGTAATAAGTTCATTGGCAGGAGCAATGAATGTTAATCTATTTGGTTTCCCCATAAATTACCAAAATAACTGTCTATAAATTATTCTGATAAAACAAGGTCAGGTAACTAATTTTTTCCAAATGTTATTGGATTCCAACCATTGTTTAATAGTAGTTATTCTTGCTTTGGCAGATGAGAACTGGAATTCAACAACATCTGGAGGATCAAATATTATTCAAAGACATTACATTACTTTGGGAGATTGTAATGACTACAGCTAAGCAATGTAAAGAAAGTTAGTGGTTAACAAGTAGGAGATGCTAAACAATTTCAGTATAAAATGTTGTACTGAGGTGTAAGAAAGAATTCTAGATTTTCATTTTTCTTCATAGCGCTATGGTCTTTCTATGTGGTCACTAGGAGTCGAAAACACTTTGATGGCACATAATCAACCAATCAATCAAAGCAAAATCTCCTGTTCCTGTAAAATTTGCTAATACCATACAAAGCCCTTAACCATTAAAACAATTTTTAAAATTTCCTTTGCTAAAATTATGTCTAACAGAGATAGAATTAATGCCTTCGATATGGTATTCCTACCTGAAATTGTATAATCTGCATTGATAACTCTCATGGCAGGTGTATAGGTAACTGCTGGCATATTTGTTCCTTTTCCTTTCTGCTTTTGTCTGTAAACAATGAACAATGCAAGCAGGAAAAGGACAACAAGGACAAGAATTATAATTCCGGCAATAGCTCCAATTTGGTAAGAATCAGCTGGGATGGCAGCACTAGTACGGCTTAAACTGTTTAGGTTTCCGACAATGATCACCCCTGCTGTGAAAGAAAGAAAGAAAGAAAGAAAGAAAGAAAGAAAGAAAGAAAGAAAGAAAGAAAGAAAGAAAGAAAGAAAGAAAGAAAGAAAGAAAGAAAGAAAGAAAGAAAGAAAGAAACCAGTCATAAACATATAAAAGAAGTCCTATGTACATATTTTTTTTCTGATTGTGTAAGATAAACAATATATACTAGAAGTGTATGACATGTTTTGAGATGAAAATATTGTTCATACTCAACTCTAATCTACTGGCAGCATTCTAACACTGTTGCAACATCCCCCCCCCCCCCATCTCTGAGTTAGAACATACCATTAGGAAATGGGTACAATTCCTTTAAGATTAGAATAAATTTTAGAATGGCCTTCTAAGGTGGAAAGAGGGCATTTGGGGATCATAACATTTCAACATTTCAACCTCAAAATGTTTTGAAATGTCTAGTATACATTAATTTATAAATGGTTTAAGTATGCTTGAAAAACATGCTCAGTGGGCCAGAAATGGAACATGTCCATACACTGCTAGAACTTGACATCCTAAGTATTGCTGATTAATCTCTACACCAACAGGTCTTGGCACTATCCAAGGGTGTCAAACTACACCAGGGTGTCAAACTGGTAGCCCGTGAGCCGAATGCTTCATGTACAGGCCATGCCCTCTTCGGCTCTGCAAAGGCAAAAAATGTCATGATATGTCACGATACATCACACGACTTAATTGAGTTTCACACCCATGGACTGCACAATCCTTGCAACTATGGCTAACACATTTCTTCCTCTGCTCAGTTCAACCATTTTGGAGGCAGTGAGTCTGTGAAGGGAAGCAACATAAAAGAAAGAAGGAAAATAGAAGGTGTATGCCCAATCCCCTTGTCTCTTCTTTTCTGCCCATTTCCTATTGGGGACCTGCAATCAAACTTGTCACATTATGTCCTGGCCAGTGGAAAATCTGATTGTCAGATATGGTGTTTCGTCCCTAAATGGAACTTGGTCCCAACGAGACAGCTGATAAGCTGTAAGGCAGGGGTTTTCAAACTTGGCCCTTTTATGACTTGTGGACTTCAAGTCCCAGAATTCCTCAGCCAGGCATGCTGGCTGAGGAATTCTGGGAGTTGAAGTCCACAAGTCATAAAAGGGCCAAGTTTGAAGACCCCTGCTATAAGGTAATTACCCTTACCCCTTATTCATTGTTCTCCTAGGCAACTTATCTCAATACTCACTCTGGAAGGCCACTCTGGAAACAAATTGTTGGTTGCCTAAAAATTTATTTCTTGTTCAGCCTAACCTAATTTATAGGATTATTATGACAGGATGAAAAGGGATACATATACGTACATACACACACACACACACACACACACACACGTTTTGTGTGTGTGTGTTTGCCTAAAAATCTATGCTTTTTGCAACAACCAATGTTTTTTAAAACCCATAACAATTGCTATTTTCGAAGAACTTTCTTTAAAGATATTAAAATTCTTCAAAAAATGTTATATTTGTTTTGTAAGACTAAAACTAGAATTGGAGAAATTAGCACATTTTTTCTAACTTGGTTTGTACTTCAAACGTCATACAATAGTTCTAATTACAGTACATATAATCTTCTAGATTTCTAAAATGTTAAATTCACTATAGATCCACTTTGATTTAAATAATACATATAATATTTGGCTTTCTGTTTAGCAGGCTTTAATTATTAATATTTTTGTAATTTTAATATATGTGTTTAAATTTAATTATATTTCATCATCAATGATTTAATTATTATCAGCTACACTGACTGCTGGATGGAGCAAAAAAGGCAGGTTATAAAATAAATGACACACTATAGATTATTTTATGATTTTATACTTCAAAAGTTATGAAATATTTTATAACCTGTATAAAAGTTAGCCACGGTAAAATAAAACACAGGTAATTTCCAAACAACTTTACAGATTATAAATCATACACTTTTAAAGGAGAGGTCAAATAAATATAAAGTGCCAGATGGGAATAAGAAGTGTTCAGGATGTATCTCTTCTACATTAAGACCCCTGGAAATTCAGCTGTCAATCCACTTTCTATGCCAAATGTTAATAATACCTTATACATCTCCAGGATTGTTTAGGAAATGTTAGTTAGATCAAATTGGAAGATGTTTAATTTTTAATCCTGAACCAACTTAGTTCAGATCAAATCATCTTAATGTAAAACGGGGTTTTTTTATTAAACATATACTAGATTGTGCATTAAATCTGATCTTAATCATGCTTAGGAAGAGGTCAGTGCCATGTAAAAGTTAAGGAATTGTGTCTGATTATGCGTATATAGAGTGGGAGTGGGATCCTAATAAGCGTCACATATTGTGAAATTAAAACGCTCAGCATTCTTCATCATTGTCTAGTATGCTAATCAGAAAACTGAAATAGCAAAAGCATCCATATAAATATACTTTGGGAGGCAGTCCTGTCACCTTTTTAAAGAACAATTTTTAGAAAATATTACCTTGGTCACATCTTGCTCCTTTCCAGCCAGGGCTACAATAACAGGTTCCAGTGATATGGTCACAAGTTGAGTTGTTTAGGCAGTCACATATTTGCCGACAACCATAACCATAAGTACCTGGAGGACACTCTTTAGAAATCAAGAAAAAGCACATAGAGGTTTTACTTTATTCAAATTTGCAGTCAGATTCATAAACTAGTCATAAGTGAATATGAGAAGCTTAGAGTAAAACTGGGACTTCCCAATTCTTAGTAATAGAGAGTAAAGATTTGCTACATTAATGGGTATCCATTGATCAGCAGGACAGGAAAGGTTCCATTTCCCATACAACATGTCTTTCCCCAACTTTTTTTAAAATTGTGTGTATGCAGGAGAAAGGAGAAATGAAAGCCCTATGTCAAGATAGAAAGTCTTCCTGTGTAACAAAGTCACATATGTTTACAGTGCTATAATCAGATTAGTTTATAAACTCCTTTGAATTAAACTCTATGAATAAATTCTTATTGCCAGGAAAACCTGTCACCACCAGATGGCAAAGTTTCACAAGAATTTATATCTAAGCCATAGCCTTATGTGCAGAAAGAGGCTTATAAATGCAATCAAATACAATTTAAAATAAATGCATGCACAATGTAGTATTCACTCCATAAAAGATAATTTTGTCACCAAATTTCCAAAAAGGGTCCACAGAAAATCAGGTTGCTAAAATAGCTGGGAAACCATTTGTTACAATAGAAACCAAATTCTCGGAATAAATATATTTTTTCCATTGTGATGTTTTACACATATTATATAAAAAATGTATGTTAGTAATTGCAATAATTGTAGTTGAAATGTAGTTTCCTGGGTATTAACTGTAAATATTTTCTTTTGAAAAAACAAAGTTTAAGGGAAAAATACTGGTAAAATGTTTCTCATAATATGCCAAAGCCAACTAAGATATTCAGAACATATACCAGTTCTTAGAGGAAAAGAAAAAGAAAATTGTAGATTTTTTTAAACTGATGAAATATTATTGAAAGTAACTTCGCCTAGAAGTTACAAACCTCCATCTTAATACCCCTATTCACATTACATTTTTTTGATTTCAATGGAATGTGGATGCCAGTGACTTTGCTTAGAATTGCATTTTAAAGAGTTAACTATGCCCTCTTAATACCACCAAATTCAGTGAAAATCAAGACTTAAGATCAAACTTTAAATAACTTCACTTTGGATTGAATTCAGGATGTATACAATATGGTTCATACTGTATGAAGTATCATTCATTGTCTTTGTCTTATCCATTTAGTTATCTGTGTAAAATTTTATTATAGTCATCATAGTCTGAATAAGAAAGAGAGCTTAGTACATTTTAATTATACATACATCTCCTATTAACAATGTGTAAGAAGGATTTCCAACTCACTCTGTTCACAGTATTTTCCCATGAATCCTGTGCGACATGTACATTGGCCTGAGATGTGATCACAGTCGGCTCCATTCTCACACTGGCAGATTGATGCACAATCTTTCCCAAAAAATCCCAGTGGACACCCTTGAAGAAGAAAGTAAGAAAATAAAATGAAGCAGTATATATTCAATAACTGCAACTCTGAAGAAAATAACCCATGTATAATCCAAAGAAAAGATAAAGCATTATAATCTTTAAAAGTGTTTATAATTGAACTAACACTTCTCTAATAAAAAAAATTCTGAACTTCCTTAGTAGGATCTTGGTAGAGTATAATTCTGCTTAAATGAATAGAAAGGTGCTATATTCATGCAAGTCTGATGCATTTGTAATCATTTTTGAAACATGCATAGCTGTTGAAATTTGAATTTCTAATTCTGGTTTATATCCTATACAATACCATTTCTCACTTTCTGACTTGTGAATAATATTACTTGAAGATATTAAAAATTCCTAAAAAGAACAGGAAGCACATAGATTATTCTGTCATCCAACAGAAGCTCCTCTAATTTTTAATTTTGATATTATTGTTTCTGAAATGCAGAATAAATTTATCAAGGTAAATATGTTTAACTCACTTTGTGTGCAATAGAGACCAGTCCATCCTGGTGTACATTTACACTCTCCATCATAAGCACTACAGTGAGCACCATTGTGACAATTGCATGTATGAATGCAGTTTGGGCCCCAATGAGAAGGAGGGCAAGCTGAAACGAAACAAATCAAATAGTGTTATTGCAACATGAAAATATGCAGAGTAAACGTATTATGGGTTTTGTTTGAGAGAATGTGTATAGCAAAATTATCCCATTTTTAAGGAAAATATTTAAAAAATATAGCAGGTGAGAAGACTACAATGAGAATATAAAAATTTTGGTTTACTTGGTTTTTTTATGTTCTCCATAATGAACAATTTATTGTGGAAAAGCTAATGATGAGTAGGGGTTGCCAAGTCATACATATAAAACAACAACAACAGAGGTTTAATGGAGATAATTCCAAAGGCTTTTTAAAATAATGGGGGTACTTCTTCCTTTAAATATTATTCTTTTCACAGGAATGACATAAATGGATTTTCCTAGTTTAAAAGTCAGGCTTAACATACAGTAATATAACATAATATCCTTTCCTTCAGCTGGCACATTTATTTCTTTCAACCAATTTATCAGTTGTACATTGGTAAGGAAACAAGACCTATTACCATTGACCAACAGTAGCTAGAGGCCAAGGTGGACAACAGTCCAGTACTGGACCTAGGAGGGCAACAACTGACTTGGAAGAAAGGGGATGCAACACTATTAAGTTCTGTTCTCTTAACTAACTTTCCCAATGCCCCAACTATCATATTCCCAGTCCCTCCACCCATTCAGCCCTTTCCATTCATCCATTCCATTAGCATTGACCACCATGTGCAGAACACATCTGAAGATAAGTCCAGAAGATTCATTCAGTTGTACTAATCACTGCCCACTTTGAACATGGACCTCTGTCACCCTCTCACGTCTGTCACAAAGATTGTGACATTTCTTCCTGCAAGACAGCCAGGAAGATGCTGCTTATAAACATCACTTTCCTCAGTCTGTACTACCCTTGAATAGCAGCAGCGGCACAGCAAGCAAACACTTCTCCCAAAATTTCCCAACTGTCTTAAAAAGTCCTCCAATTCTATCAACTTCAAATGCATACATAAGAAATGAGCTAAGTCTACAATTAGTGAGATAGGTAAGTAACCTATGAACTTTTCTTCTAAGTCTGCAGAATTGTTTTTGCTAGTAGAGGACAGAAGAGTGTACCTCACAAAATAAGCCTGTAATCCAGTGGTTCTCAACCTTTTTAATGCCGCGACCCCAACCGGTCGTAAGTCGAGGACTAAACCGGTCGTAAGTCGAGGACTACCCAACCGGTCGTAAGTCGAGGACTTTCCCTGCCCAGGAGCGCCGTGCATGCGTGGTTCCGCCCCCTGCTCCGGCCGAGGCGTAGCTGGCAAGCGGCAGAGACGGAGCAGGCCGACCACCAGCTGGCCCAGCCCAAGGGAGGTAAGGCACCCGCCGGAAAAGGGGGAAAAAAATGGCGGACAAAAAAAATGGCGGACAGCCTTGCTTGGCGACACCCATGAAATGGTCGATCGACCCCAAATGGGGTCCCGACCCACAGGTTGAGAACCACTGCTGTAATCAGTGAAAGATACTGCTGGAGGGCAACAGTAGCTCTCCCCTTCTGTACTATTTGCCTTAAATATACGCCTTCTATACTAGTCTCTTCTGTGCCCACTAATTTTGGTAGCCAAGTTCTTTCAGAAAATTTCATCATCAAAAGCACATATCTGACACACACACCCCAAAAAAACTCTTTAAGGGATTCTAGTTCTCAAAAACATTGGCAACAATATGATGGCAAGTACTGTATACACTGGGGAGTAAATTCTTCTGAAATAACATTTCTCAGTTTTCCCACCTTTCTAAATTGTTTTCACTTTCAGTCTCTATACAATGTTTTCTTATCCTACTAGTTCTTACTGTATCTACCGTATTTCTCACTTGGGGAGGCAGTCAGCTTTGCTCTCTGCTGACAGTTTCTTTTGGCTGGCCCCTGATAACTCAGTTTTCCTTTTAACTGTGCCATGCTGTATTTTTACTAGATTAAGTCTTAAATTTTCTTTAGATGAACTGATATGTGCAACGCTCAGTATGCCAGCTCCTTTTTCATTACAGCCCAGACTCTAGTACCATCAGCCAGTCAGCAGTTCAGTACTCTAATGGGCAACCATCTTGTCATCCAGCCATTCTGATTTTTATCTGAGTTTTATTTATTAGTTAGCGGCTGGCCAGTAGGTGGAGAGCACACAAAAGTACTTATTTTTCCAGAAAAGAACTTGTATCTTTGAGAAACTTGACTTCTCTCCAAAACACTAGGCATGGAGAAGAAAAAACCCACACTGTTTTAGTCTGTTACAGCTGTGCTTGTCTTTATACACTTATCAAGGACGGTTCCATATTTTCCAGCTTCTTCTTTGTGAACGTTTCCATAGATAAAATACAGGAATGTTTTTATTTATTTATACAGCAAATACTTCAGAGCTAATGAATTATTTATACAGTTTATATCAGTGGCTATGTTGTGAAGTTTGAATTTTTCAAAAGTGGAAAATGCACATGGCATATATTTCATGCACTATTAGAAATGGAAATATATTGAGATAAATTAGCCATGCTGCTTTGATCATTTTATTGGTTCTGAAAATGTTTTAATGAACTAAACTCTAATGAAATAGGCCCTAAATAGAAACTTCCCAAAGAAGGAAATGCTAGTACTTACGCTGGGAGCAATCACTACCAATCCAGCCAGGATAACATTGACAAGACTTGTCGATTGGATTACAAGTTCCATTATTTGTGCATGTGCAAACTCCTGCACAGTTCTTTCCAAATCTTCCACTGGGACAAACTATAGAAATAAGTTACAGAGGTCGTGAATACTTATGTTTTTATACTTCTGCCCTGGTGCGCAGTGGTTAGAATGCAGTATTGCAGACTAACTCTCCCCACAGCTTGGAGTTTGATCCTGACAGGCTCAAGGTTGACTCAGCCTTCCATCTTTCTAAGATCAGTAAAATGAGAAGCCAGATTGTTGGGGGCAATATGCTGACTCTAAACTGCTTAGAATGGGCTGTAAAGCACTGTGAAGCAGTATGGTATATAAGTCTATGTGCTATTGTTATTGCTATTTTTAAAATTTTTAAAGATACTTTTATATAATAGTCAGATGTCAGCAGCTACCATTTTTTTCTATAACCTTTTTTCCCCTCGTCCCATTCTCTGGCTTCCTTCTCTTTATCTTTGAAGACTTCTCACATTCTCTCATTATCCATACTCACTATTTTGTCCGTCTTCTGTTTATATCTTCTTTCTTTTTCCCTGCTTGCTGTGTGGTATATTCACCATGCCCCTTCTCTCTAGTCCTCATTTAGTACTCAATAGTCTTATTTCAGTAAGTAAAAATATCATATATAGAAAACTGTTTCCATGATTTATCTTTTTTGTTAGCACAAGGTAACCAAAAAGTAAGAGTGTCTGGGAGTGTCTGTGTTTCTGATTAACAAAGGCATCAGCTTTCATGAGCTGCAGTTCACTCCATCATATAGCAAGGAAGATGATGTTTGAAAATGCAGAACCACATCTGAACTTAATTTTTTGACCGTAAATAATAGGTCTATATGTATCATTTACTGGATGAGACTATGCTGCTCAGTATAGCAACTGGTACAATGATTTACATAAGCCTAGCAAATAAATGTGTTATAAGGACAAAACTGCAAAAACAGTTGTTGGCATTATTTGATGATCCTACCTTCGTTACAGAGAGCTCCAGTAAAACCAGGTAAACAGTCACAAAGTCCTGTCACATGATGGCATGGGCCGCTGCTGTGAACACACTGGGGGCATGCCTGGTTACAGCGATGACCATAAAATCCGGGAGAACAAACTGAAAGAAGAGAGATGCTATCATATTCACCTTCCACACATACTTATCTGATCTAAAAGAACTGAGCTGGATTCATTTGGAGGGATTTGGAAATACTGGAGAAGTTCTAATTCATGCAGATTGGTTCCATACAGCTTCAAATATTAAATTTTCTTCAAATCAAGCTGGTCTCCTCATCCAGTTGAGTCACCACTGACATTATGGACATACATTTTGTTTTCTTGGCAACATATACTATTGCTTCTTTCAGGATTTATTTTCAACTTACAGTGTTTTTCTTTCAAAATAGTAACTACTTGAAATTTAAAGACAGCTTGATACACAATGCATTTTACCTAAATTTGCTATTATTTTATTATAGAGTCCCTATATAAAAATTATTATGCTCATAATTAAGCTTTTTCTTATCATAATTGTCAACAGTGTAATAATTGTTTTTTCTGTGACTAGATCAGACTAAAATCACTACAATTGCGCAGTTTAATTTTTTTTTCAGTACAAGAGTAAGTACAGACAGCTGCACACTGCTGTTTGTTTTTATTCCATTCATGAGTTAAAGAAAAAAATCCTATTAAGTCTTATGCCAAAACACCAGTTCTTTTTCAGAGAATTATATATCCCCATTTGGACTGACTGAGGAAGAAAAAAAATGTTGGGTAGAATTTATGTCTTTATAACTCTAACATTCTGGCATTCCTTTCAAGACCAATCAATATATTAACAAATGTTTCAAGTTATTAAACAGCAATTAACATTTACAAGGCTAATTTTTGCTTTTACATTTTTAGAATTGTCTAGAAGTCAATCAGTCTGACAGGTTCCTTAAGAAGGAAAAACAAAGCATTCCAGTCACATCTATTTTTTGGTAAAAAAAAAAAAAAATCCACATCCATAATTTCTTCCTTCTCTCTTCATGCAAGTTAGGTACAGTTGTATAAACATTGTTAGTGCAACTATCCTTTAGTTAGTATGTCCTGAACATACTAACAAGTTACCCTGTCTTATAATAAAGAGAGTCTCCAGGCTATGTCTATGTTATAATGCCATTACTTCATTTAATTTACAGTGTTTCAGCATTAATTGAATAGTCTTACAAACTATTCATCAAGGATGGCTCCTATGTAGCTTCAGTTCAATTCAATGGGGTTGATGTGGGAGTAAATTTGATGGATTAAATATCCCATAGATAAAGATGGCTTAACATCAACCACTCAGATTGTTTTGTTAATTAAGATGTACCAGTTTCTATAGCTTAGACTACTACATACATTCTCATGTCATGTGTCAGATTCCAATTTATAATAACATAAAATGCTTAGAAGAATTAAAATGATAATAAAATAAAGTCATATTTTCCCAGCATTCAAAGCGAGGATATAAGTATCCTCTCACAATGTATGATAGTATGATAATGTAAAGGTATGGTAGATCACAGAAAATGTCCATTCTTTGGTAAGGTTTTATGGATACTTTCAGAAAGAGTTTATGAATAAAAGAAGCACAGTTGGCAAAAAAAATATAAGTTGGGGGGAGAGTGCATAGAGACAGGAGAATTAGAGCAGAGAACAGTAACAGAGTGGAAAGTAGATAATGAAATGTAAATTAATACAACATATTATATTACATATACAATATCTAATATAATATTATATATTACATTAATACAACAATGCAATTATATTAAGAAATAACTCCCAAGGTGTGATTTTAAAATAGGGTTTGACCCCCTATACCGTACAAGTAGGTCATTTATTGCCATTATTTTATTTCAACTGGTTTTACTTAATCAGTACCCTCTTCCTTTTCCATTACTGAGATTCTTTTAAATATATAATTATTAATTTTTATACTTTATATTTTTATCATATATTTAAATAATAGTCTCTGAACCTTTTATTTCAATTTGTTTTTAATAAGTCAAAAAATCAATTATAAACGTAGCTCATCAATAGGCAAAGAACTTTCTCTTATTTACTTCTTCTAGGTGGATTCTTATTTATTTGTTTGTTTGTTTGTTTGTTTGTTTGCTTATTTCATGCTTTATTTATATTATTTATCAAATGTATATTTAGTATTACTTTTTAAAAATAAATCAAGTTTTTTTTTACTGGCTTAACAACTAAAATAGAAGTAGCAGGATTCAATCTGAGTCAGTCACCTGGACCAAAAGTTTATTCTTCCAATCTTTTGGGCTCATGCTGGAGCCATCCTCAGGGAATTTCTCTCTGTCCAGAATGTTTGCAGTGGGCTGTTCTACATGCTATATTTATATGGTGCTTGGTTGTGTGTGGCTTCCAGTTGTTAATTAGGTGTTGATGGCTGGCTATTAAGTTGTTAACTGTTGTTTCCTTTTGCTGCCACACCCTCAGCTTCTATGTAGCTGGTAGGTTGATGGTAAATCAGCACCAAAACTCATTGGTAGTTTCACATTGCAATGAACCAGTACATGCATTCAGTTTCACAGCTACCTACAATTGTTAGCCAAGCAGAGACAAAAATAGTAAGAAAAATGATTAAAGCCTGGGAAGCAGGCCCCTTGTCGCTCAATAGGACTACTGATTTACCACCAATCTTTGAATTGGCCAAGTGGTTTAGAAGCTTTCTGTATCAATGCAAGTGCAAAACACTAAAGCCCTGATGGCGCAGTGATTAGAATGCAGTATTGTATGCTAACTCTGCCCACAGTCTGGAGTTTGATCCTGAGTAGGCTCAAGGTTGACTCGGCCAACCATTCTAGATTGTTGGGGACAATATGCTGACATGGTAAACTGCTCAGAAGGTCTGTAAAGCAAGGATCCCCAACCCTCAGGCCACGGACCAGCACCAGTCCACAACCACCAGGAACTTGGCCATGCAAATGAAAAAAAAACCCATCCACACATGTTTGGGATCCAGGCAGCATGCGAAACCACATCCAAAGAAAAATTGCCCTCCATGGAACTGGTCCCTAATGCCGAAAAGGTTGGGGGCTGCTGGTGTAAAGCACTATGGGGGGTAAATAGCTCGTAATTGTTATAAATACCCAGAATGGAGCTACCAAATTAAAATATATTTTCCATCAGCTTTCCTGTGGGTATTGGACCATTCTGAATAATTTATTCAATTTAACAGGAGGCAATTATGCACTTGCTCCAGATATACATACATACATACATACATACATAAATACATACATATATATTACTAACTCAGATTACTAACTCAGCATATCATTTTGTAAGAATATTTTTCTATCATAAAATAGTTTGCTTATATGTTAGTATTATAATCATAATAAACAAGGAACAGGTAACTTACTTCTTTGACAAGTAGCACCTCTGTAACCAGGTGCACACTCACAGATTCCTTCATCTGGAGAACACGATGCTCCATTTTTACAGTAACAGGACAATGAACAGTTTGGACCCCAATGTCCTTCCGCACATACACTGTCACAATGTATACCTGCAAACAATTAATATGTACAGTTATCAATAACAATACTAGGAGATCAACAAAACTACCAGAAATAAAATAGTGAATGAAGCATAATATAAGCCTGGAGTTTCAGCATGATTTCCACAGGCTTCTATATACCTGCTAACGGATCAAGAGATATGTTAGACACTATGCCCCGTATGACTATTTCTTTCTATCTGAGAGGAAGCTAGCAAATTGCAAAGCAAAATGTAGCTCAAGTACATATTTCCAAGAATACTTCTGGGCTATGCATATAGAGGAACTCTTTGAAAATAAATTGACAGTCATCTATTTAGAGGCACACAAAAGGTAAATTAAAATAATGCTCATCTGACCAAAAAGAAGCATTGAGATTATTTACGTATATCTGATTATTTACTATATTTGAAGCCACAGCAAGTAACTTTTGGGTCCTTGTGATTAAACAAAAGCTTCTTTTTAAAGGAAGGACCAAATGAGCTCAAAGTAGGGAGAAAAGGGGAGAATTGCTATAACAAATAGGAAACCAAAATCATTGGGTGACCTAAATAGATAGTGCTGTGCTATTCAGTTGATGCCAATGATGGAATCAATTGGGCTTCAGATCAAGACCATCTTATTTTCAAAAGTAGTTGAAATTGCTTGTATCTGCAATTTATGAATAAGTTGCCTTAAAGCATTATATAATCGTAATATATTGTAAATATATTATCTTTTGAATAGCTTAAATATCCCAGTTTAATCTATTAGAAGGGCAAAGATTAAATAATTTTAAATGTTATTTGTTTATTTAAAAATATATGCATTGGGTACACAAAAAACCTAAACAAATAAAAGTTCACTTGATTGCACAAAAGAAGTCAATGGAACGATAGTCTCTCTACAGTTAATAAGTTCATAGCATCATTTGCTTTGGAAAACAACTTTTTTCCGTTTTAAAAATCATATATTGTATAGTATGTCTGGAGTTATCTTGCTATCTTACTAACTTATATCTGTACTTGAAATGTATTAAAATAGATATTCATATTTTTCTATTCTTTTTCCTTTTCCTTTTAATAAAGTAGAATAAAACTAAGAAAAAAATATCCTTACAGTAATCCATATATTAACTCTTATGGGGGCTGGGAACAGAATCCTATTTGGAAAATATCTTTCTTGGTTAGAATAAAGGGGAATGTAGGTTAAAACTATTATGACCCAGGTCTTTTTATCCAATCTCCTAGAGAAATAATAACAGAACTAACTGTAGTGGAAAATGCATCACATTGAAATTTGACATGAACTCAGAAACTAATTTTATACAGGATACTGAACAAGTATAAAGGAGCTATTTTTCCTGATTGAATGAAGATTTGAATGGATTTTGAATTGACCGTCAAGACATAAAATTAGTTGTACCATTAACCTCTTGCAAGCTGATTCTTGTTTAGATATCTCAGCTTTCTGAATCAAGTCACAAAGTAACTTATTTCTTAATAGCTTAGAACAGATATTTAATACTGGAATTTTTAAATTCAGCCACCTATATTTGCAAATAAATCAAATTCCTACGTTGGGTGTCATTAGATCCACTGAAAGGTTGCACATCACACCTTATTAATTTGATTCTGCTGGTACATTTTAAAAGTATTAAGTTTGGATATAGAAGTAATAATAATAATAATAATAATAATAATAATAATAATAATAATAATAATAATAATAATAATAANAGTAGTAGTAGTAGTAGTAGTAGTAGTAGTAATAGTTGGAAGGTCATCTAGTCCAACCCCCTGCTCAGGCAGGAAACCCTATACCATTTCGGACAAATGGCTGTCTAGTCTCTTCTTAAAAACCTCCAGTGTTGGAGCATTCACTGCTTCTGGAGGCAGGTTGTTCCACTGGTTAATTGTTCTGTCAGGAAGTTGCTCCTTAGTTCTAGGTTGTTTCTCTCCTTGCTTAGTTTCCACCCGTTGCTTCTAATAAAATTGGAAGGGACCTTGGAGGTCATCTAGTCCAACCCCCTGCTCAGGCAGAAACCCTATACCATTTCAGACAAATGGCTGTCCAGTCTCTTCCTAAAAACTTCCAGGGTTGGAGCATTCACCACTTCTGGAGGCAGGTTGTTCCATTAATGTACATAAGTTTGAAATAAGCAATTTAAGAGAATATTTTGCTACTTTTTTTACCAAACAAGGACAAAAAATAAGATTTATTTCAGAGATTGTTTTGTTTTATGTTTTAATTTAATATAATATATTTCACCCAATGTAAAACGTCTCTTATTTCCCATCTCCCAAAATAAAGCACTATAAAACTTAAAAAAAAATTAGTTTTGAGTAGACATGTAGGACTTTGTTAATAAATGGAATAATTTATTGTTTGGTTAATACATAATATGATATGAATACGTGATAAATACATTATTTATTAGTTTAACAATCTATGGAAATAGAGAAATTAAACCGAAATAGCATTTATGATTACAGTTGTTTACAATCCCAAATTACTGTTTAGCAAAATGAATATCAATTATAGATAGCTTTAAATTTGCATGTTCTTTTTTTTCTCCTTCTGCGGCCCAACAGTGAGGAGGAGACTGAGAACCTCTATTTTTATTTTGCCTGAAACCTAAACTGTGGTTAATATTAACAATGAGTTATTAAAAACAAATCAGCTGGTTTTTAATTTGATTTTTTTAAAATAAAAATCGTATATGGCTAGAAGTCACCAGGTTGCATAAATGGATGCAAAAACTTCTCTGATCATTCTTACAGTTCAGAAGTAGAGAGGAAGCTCATTGCAATTTTGCACTGTCTTTAGTATAATATGACTATATATCTGACTGGTAATGAAAATGTATTATTTTTGTACACATGCAGAGCAATTACTACCCTGATGAATTGTGTTCTTACATATGTCTTTATCAAATACATGTATTTAACTAAACACTGCTAAAAGAATTAGGAACCCAACCAGGAAAATGAACATATTTGTACACATTCTTGTTTTGAAGGCCACATGTTAGCAAGCAGCTCTGCCTTAATGTTTAGATATTTCAGCCCATAGATGACTGCAGGAGTACTCGGCATAGAAGGCTTTTACACCAAAAATTACACAGATGCTTTTTTTATATATATATAAACCTTGAATATTTAAAATGCATTTTCTGAAACAAAAGAATTATTAGCAAATAAGTCCATTAATTTCGTTCCTGAGGAACAGATCGGTCAGGAAATGTTTTGCCAGGAGAATGGACAAAGGCCTCTTTTATGGACTTTGCAAGTTGCTAGGCAATAGCAAAATGGTCATTATAAACTTCAGCTAAGCAGCTCTGAAGAAATCCTCAAACTCGGAGAACTATGCCAAGAGCTTCACTTTTAAATTAGCATTCCTGTAGCACATACAATGGTGTGAATGAAGGGAATGATTACTTGGATGATATTATCTGTCTTGCTATAAAATTTGTAGTCTACATGTAGTCTATATAAAAAAAACTTTTTTTATATTTTAGCAGTAATACTTCTATGGAACACTGTGGTAACATTGGCATGTGGAAAACCTAATCTCCGTACTGTGTCGTTGGGATCTAGTAAATGATCCATGCTGACAGCTGCTGGACTGCATATTAAATGATATTTTATATATTTGCTCATGTTTCAAAGGTACAAACAAGTCAAAGGAAGGCCCTCTTCACAAGCAGTAAATACTGTGATTGTGCAATACTTTGGATTCAAAGGCAAAAATATGCTTTGGGGTGTGCAGGATTGCAAATGTGGCATCTGTCTACATTTCCTTGAACCAAACATATTCTTTTCCTGGACTAGAAGAAAGAGTTTACATTAAGAAAAATAGACAAATATCTGTTTTTCTAAATGCAAACTGTGGAAATAATTGCTGTGTCAAAAGTAGAAATTGTAAAATTAGAAAAAAGAAAACCTGTGCTATATTGAGTTTGATAGCTTAACCCATCCCTACCCAAGATTGTTGATCCCAGTAAAGAAAAAAAAAGAGCGTAGGATTAGGGCTATTACACCGAAATGTTGAAACTTCCATCATGTCATATTTATCTATACTATATTATAATTAGATTTTGATTGTACTTTTGGCAAAACGCTTAGCAGGGAATTCTACATGTAGCATGGGTATCACTAAGGCAGAAAACCTAGCTATCAATTTAGCTATAACACTAGAAGAATTGTGTAAATGTCTTGATTGAACAAAGCCATGATTGGTGATAGAAGTCAATATCTATGATCTGTTCTTATTGTGATAATAGATTATTGAATGTAAGAAGAATAAATAATAAAGAGCATGAATTCATTAATGAAATGAAATAAAAAATAATTATGTTGTGTGTCTGTGAAAGTAAGAAAAAGGCAAAGGATATTATAAGCTAATATTGTATAGTGGAATTAAGGAATACATGCAGAGAAGTAAAGGTGTAGATTAAATCATTAATGGAGGCAAATAATATATAACATAAAATTATGTTGTTCTGTATTGTTTCATATGCTGTATTGTTTCATAGCTCATTATAATTATATGTGTTCTGTTGAATGATGATAATATAAGTACCAGAGATGAGCTTTGGGGAAATTGTCCAACATTCTGAATGAATATTATTTGAGGGAATATGATTCTGCTAAGTGAAAGGAATAGATTGATAGGAACAAGAAGAGAGTGAGCAAAAAAAAGTGATAGGGCCTTGAGAAGACACAAGAATAAATGAGAATGCTGTTCAGTGGATAGCTTCTCAGAAAAATGTCAGTTTGTTTCATTTACATGGTTTACATTTATAGATGAGAAAATGAATGTAAATCTAAAAGCATATTCAATTTGATTGTTTTTGATGAAAAATTGAGAATTACTGAAAAATACATGAGTGATAAATGTCTGAACGTGGAACATGCCATATTTTGATAGTGTCAAGAGAGGATATTTGGAAGTGAACATGAAATAAAAGGAAAGACAAAAGAAAGCAGAATGAAAGTAGAACAGGAGTCACAGTATGCAGAGGTATTGGAAGATACAGTAGAGAAATTTCCCAACAGTATTAATAAAAAAATGAGCATACAGAAAGAAGATATGGAAGCTTCTCCAATATGAAATATATCAATGAGTGAAGTTACAATAATGAGAAGTATGAAAAATATTTCTAGGTTTGGTGAATGGTGAAGTGAAAGAGACTATGGATGAGCAATAGTACATAAAAGAGAATAATTGATGAAATTAAAATAAGTAAGTTATAGTATTCAGATAAATATTTGCAAAGAGTGTGATTATTTTGATTAAGAAACACTTAAAATTAAAAGAAACAAGAAAAAATGGTTTTGGTTTAAATAAAAATCTGTTCCGGAAATGGATGAAGAAGGCTAAATAGACAGTCTTTAGCAGAATGAATGAAACTAAAAGAAAACACAGTGGGATTAAACTGAAGAGACAAAAGGTTGTGAAGTAGTATTTCAGAGATTTACAAGGAAATGGTAATAATATCTTGAATATCAAAATTGAAAGAAATACTATAAATGTTAGTGTCCAAGAAAAAAATGAATGAAAAGAAAGTCATCCATGCTGTGATTAGTTTGAATAATAATAAGTTTGTAGGTAGTAACATGTTAATGAAAACTGCATTTGACAATTGTAAGAATGCTTTCATTGTTCTGTTTACCAAAATATAGCTGGCAAGAATAAATTAAAAGTCTAGTGAGGAATTAATTTTAAATTTGTTAATTTAAGTGTCTGCTAAAAATTGGTTTGGTTCAAATACTTTTAATCAAAAAGGAACAAGAATTGACAATAAGCCAATTGTAATACAGCGTGTGTTTTAAATGCCTCTTGATTATTATTTTTTAATCTTAGAACTGCATTCCAAATTTATAGAAGTTTGTAATCCAAAGGATAGATCCAAATTTCTCATTATCCTGAAAAAATGGAATCAAGTTCATTTTGCTTAGTGAGGGAGACTGAATACAATCTGAAATATAGCTGTCATGGCTAACAAGTATTACAAATCCTTACATTTTGGCCTACTACTGGATTATCAGATTGTATTGTGATAAATGCAAAAAATCCTACTAAGACATCTTTATATATTTTTTATGCTCCGCTATCTTTAGTTATGAACAGTTGGTTTTAGTGTGTTTTTATTTTATTTCTTAAGTACAGTATATGTTCTAAGTAGATAAATACAATTTCAGCCTACTTAGATTGAAATATTAAAAAAAGAAACATGTCAGCAATATCAAAATATATAACATGATACAAACAAGATAGCTTTGCTGGTGCTAAGTTTTTCAAAATCACTCTTGCCCAAAGACAAATAGCACTATAGTCAAACATAACAGATATTCTGGCATGTGTGAATGTGAACTATGAAAGATGAAGATAAGCTTTAAAATAGCCATATTCAGATTTCTCATTTTCTGTGATATTTAGAACACTTATGTGTGATATAAGAAGATTTTTTATTAAATTAGAAAAAAACATCTATTCATGTGAACAAAATAATGAAATGCTGCATTAATTAAGAGACCAATAAATAAAAATAGAGTGGTGCAATTTTAGTAACATGGTATACTATGAAACTTAAAAATTTAGAGTAAACAAGTTTAGGACAGATCTAAGAATCGTAATTTGGAAGCAGCCCTATCAAAATGGCTATATTATAACATTTGACCATATGAGACTACTATGTTTTTTTTAGAGAGTGGCTGATTAATCTGAGTTTTTTCTGATCAAATTGCCATACCTTTCTACAGTAGTTTGACAGTTACCAGAGGCATAATCCCCAGAATACAATAGGACAGAGGCTGGAGAATGCAATGACATCTTTAATTAGAATTTCCAGGTTATATTAAGATGGATGTCCTCCAAACACAAATAATACCCTTACCAGTCGATGAAGATTCTCAGTCATCCAGGTAGAATTTATTTGAAAGTTGAATCATGGCAACTGGACTTATTTTTTATTGGTTTGAGACGTTTCAGTGCCCATCCAAACAGTTTCTACAGTCTGAACAAGTTGGTTAGGGGAATCTGAGTTGGCAGACAGTCATTAGAATGTGCCAGCTCCTAAAATTCTTAGAGATATTGCCACACCAACCTCAGGGCTTCTTCCCCAAAGTGCATGGCAATATGTTGATGAAGATTCTCAATCAAACAGGTAGCACTGTCTGAAAATTGAGTCATGGTTACTGGACTTATTTTTTGTTGGTTTGAGATGTTGGCTAGTGAAATGTCTCAGACCAACAAAAAAATAAGTTCAGTTGCCACAACTCAACTTTCAGACAATGCCCTACGAGTATATTTTTAATATTTTGGATTCTTACAAGAATGGAAGCAATGAAATTTCAAAACTCCAGCCATTGCAGAATGCAATAGCCTCTCTATTGATATATATGCTCTTGTGTCTTCTATTCAGAAACATATGAAGTAATTTACAGCATTTTGTATATGCCTTTTAAATTGTTGCAAAGACAATACGTTTTGTCTAGGACTTATGGAGAAAATCTAGATTTTGAAAGCTAGGAGTTGAAAGCAACTTGATGGCACAATATCAGTCAATGGGATTCTGTCATGATAGGTTAAAGGCCTACAATTACTTAGATAAAATCATTCCATTCCAGATGTTAATTTTCTGAGAAAGGTTTATGCAATTAATCTGAATTGCACCACATATATTTGGATTCATTGTGATTAACATAGAATCTATTCTAAATCTTTCATATATTGATCAAAATGCTGCTAATGTACACAAGCGTGGCTAAGTCGAATCAAAATTTGGATGGCACTGTCCTATTGTTACAACAATTTCAAATTACCTGACCATCCTGGGAGGCAACGGCAATAACCTGTTACTGGATGACATCCATCTGCATGACTGCAGTCACAGCGCTCTGAACAGTCCAGGCCATACATGCCATCCTGAAATATTAAATTTATTTTAGTGCAATTAACATGCAAGCCTTATATAATTGATATAATAAGAGATTTGATTTGTGAATGAAACATATTCCTTCCTTTCTTCATACCCAAATTGCCTTAACACCAAACTCATGAATGAGATGTTCTACATCAGGGGTGTCAAACTGCCGGCCCACGGGCCGCATGCGTCACGATGAAACCGCGCCCACCCCATTGCTGGCAATGGGGGAAAAGCTCCGATACGTCGCATGACGTCATGTGACGTCACGAGTTTGACATGTATGTTCTACATTGTTTATACTTCAAAGTGAGTGTAGGAAGAAGAATGGAAAAATTACTTCAAACTGGAACATCAAAGAATAAATTTAGAGTGTCAATAAGATGACTAAGGATAAATCATTATATTATTGCAATCTCCAAATCAAGCTTTCAGTGGAGTCTGCTTTATTACCTGACAGGGGTATTCACATTTTTCTCCTCTCCAACCTGGAGCACAGGTGCAGGTTCCATCCAGAATATTGCATGCTCCACCATTAAGGCACTGACACGTTAAATTACAGCCAAGACCCCACGTCCCACTAGGACAATTTATAGAGCAGTCCACTCCATGCCAACCTGACACAGTAAAAAGAAAATGTTTTTTTTCAGTATACAGTTCTAAGATCTTACTTGATAAGAACAGCTGAGAGCTGATAAGCACTTTTTTCAGTTTTTGAATAGGAAGCTATTTTTACATATATCATTGACTTGCCAAAATTATAGGAGGATGGCTGTGTTAGTCTATGGCAACAAAAAACCAGGAGTCAAGCAGCATCTTTTCCAACTAGCCACTGTTATTAAAAGACATAAGCTTTTGTGAGCTGCAACTACTTCATAAGTTGCAACTGACTTCACAAGATGCAGTTATTGATACAAAGTCTTTAGATTTACAATTGCCATTAAGCAATTTGAGATGAGGGTTGTAAAAATATTTGCTTGTTGATGATGAGCAATAGGTCTACAAATGAAAGAAATAGAGAAAAGAATAAGGAATAAATATGATTACAAGGCAGGGAAAGCACAGGGATCTTGACGAACATTTTTTTTAAAAAAATGTTTTGGACTGATCAAGAGGAAGGATCCTGCAGTGGAGTAAACAATTAAAATGTGAAAGTTAAGTCTGAGAATGCTGGAAGTAGCAGTACAGTGTGGTTTATGATGCTCATTCTTACCAGCTTTGCAGACACAAGAACCATCTACTGGGGAACAAACAGCCTCATTTTTGCAATTACATACAGATGAACATTTTATTCCATATGTTCCAACAGGACAAGGAATAGAACAGTCAGAACCCTAGAATGCATTTGACAAAAGATAAGAAAAATGCAATGTTAAGGAAAACAATTAGATCTTTAAACAGAAAGATAACCTCATCAGTGTAATGATGTTACCTAGTTGGGTAATGAAACAGCTGCAAGATGATGGTACTTAGCTGGGTAATGAAATGGCTGCAAGCAACCACCAAGGCTCAGAGAACATCAAGAATTCCACAGTTCAAGCCTGAGCTCCATATATTTTCTTTTATTGAAACAAAGATGTCTTATCTGCCCTCCTGTGTGTTTTAAGCACATCTTCTGATGGAATGTCACAATCCCAATAGGGACTATGGAAATTGCTTCTATCTTCAGAGGCAGAGACAACCAATGAAATAACAAGCAGAACTATTTACCTTAAATCCTGGAGCACAAATGCATTTTCCAGTCGCACTGTCACAGTCTGCACCATTTCGGCAACTGCAGATTTGTTGACAAGATTCACCATAGAATCCCGGGGAACAGCTTTCATTACAAGAGAGCCCAGACCAGCCAGCCTTGCAAAAGCACTCTCCAGACATTGGGTGGCAGCTGCCAAAAAGGAATGGATGGATAAAACATTTGGAGAGAATATGATATCAAGAGCCCAATGAAGAAAAATGGGCTCATTATACAAAGAATTTCACACAAAGAAGTTATTTGGAAAAATATCCTCAACTGGGTACAGAAGTGGGTGGAAATAATGGACCATGTGGTCTAATATTAATCTACTACAATATGAATACTCTACTAATAATAATAACATTTACATATTTTATGTTTTAAAATAAAATCTCTGCTGAGAAAATCTACTGCTTAGATATAATTGTGAACATTTCTAATGAATTTTTGGGATGAAATACGATAGGTATTAGCCAAATATGTATAGGTAGTCCTCAAGGCATGACCACAATTGAGCCCAAAATTTATGTTGCTAAGTGAGAAATTTGTTAAGTGAGTTTGCCCCATTTTACGACTGTTTTTGCATAGTTCTAAGTGAATCATTGCATTTGTTAAGTTGATAACATGGTTGTTAGATGAATCTGTCTTCCTCGTTGACTTTGCTTGTTAGAAGGTCAGAAAAAGTGACCACATGACCCCGGGACATTGCAACGGTCATAAATATGAACCAATTGCCAAGGATCTGAATTTTGATCACGTCACCATGGGGATGCTGCAACAGTTGTAAGTGTGAAAAACGGTCATAAGTCACTTTTTTCAGTGCTGTTGTAACTTTGAACGGTTACTAAATGAACTATTGTAAGTCGAGGACTACCTGTAGTTCTATCCTATAAAATCAAATGGAAACTCAATTGATTCAATATTTCATTACCTTGGAACTGTAGAAATAAACAAGATAGGCTACCATGAAGATTAGGAACATAATTCTGATTGTTTAAAATAATAATAAAAATGAAACCCTATTGAAATACATTGTTGGATTATCTCAATGAGTGATCTTTCCTCAATACTCAGGAAAATTAGTGTTTAAGTTAAATGTATATACTGTATGTGTTTCTATCCTACCTTTCTTTGAAACAATTATAAAACTCCTTTTTCCATGTTTTTCTCACAAAAAGCCATGAAGTAGATTAGACTGAGGCATGCGACTAGCCTGAAGTCTCCCAGGACACTTCCAAAGTTAAGGATGGATTTCAAACTTGGTTTCCTCAGCCTGGCCCAATCCTTTAGTGCAGGGGTGCTCAACCTTGGCAACTTTAAGACTTGTGGACTTCAACTCCCAGAATTCCTGGTGGCTGAGGAATTCTGGGAGTTGAAGTCCACAAGTCTTAAAGTTGCCAAGGTTGAGGATCCCTGCTAGTGACTATACCATACAGTAGATTTCTTAAGAAAAATAGTAGCTTGAATGTATTCTTGTCAGGACTGCAATAAACAAGGTTTAATCATCCCTTTTATGCTAGCTGCAACCTTGTAACTATTCCCCAGTATTTATTCATTTTCCAAAAAATCTAAACCAAATTGTATTTAATAGATACATAATTTGACCTTACATAAACCCATGAGCTTTCATCTAAATTCTGGTAGGTGTTTAATTTTATGTTTTTTACTTAGAAGCAGTGCCAAATTGCTTTACAGGGGAAAGGTCAAGGGCACTCTTATAGCCTTCAAGAATGTGGATATTTTAGCTTCCATACCTGGTGTCAGACCATCTGCTCCTACCTGAAAACAGCAGTTTTATTCAATGCACAACCACACAGCTGTTATTTTGCAACAAATGGAACCATCAGCTGTGCTAAAATATATGTGCCAAGACAGTAAACACAAGGACAGTTTTGTGGTCCTCTGGCAGGAAAAGCACTTAGCTTAACTCTCACCAAAGAGAAGCCTTAACATCCAGATCAATTATGTTTACAATAGGCAGCCTGTTTAAAGATGACTGATCACTGATTGAAGTAATATTCCCTAAGGCATTCTGAAAGGGGGAAAATGTACTCAAGTCAAGACATATTAAAGGAATGATGACAGAAGAGTGTGTCCTTTCTGGTTTTTTTTAAATGCCTCTTTTCAATGCCCCTTACTCATTTTGCCAGTGCAATTCCTTACAGTTAGCTGTTCTTTATCCCTATTATTAAACTGCAATCTGTTTATCCCAAGATATCACTTTTCTTATGTTTGTGTGTAAAACATGTAAATAAATATATGGAAAATCAAAAGGGCATGTTTTCTCTTATTCTTCCATTGTTTTAAATATCTGAGAAGAAAAGGGCAAATTATAATTTATTACTATTGTTATTATTTAAAATGCATTTGTCTCAACTTTCATTGTGACATTGTGGCATATTAGACACACATTATGCAAACCTAATGAAGCAGTACAGCTCCAAAAAACCTTCATTTAATCTCAGCTGAAGAATGTTGTTCTCATTCATATATTTCTAGAGTAGTTATATCTCTAATAATTAGTACATATTGATAAAATGTATTTTATTTTCCAGTCAGAAATTTAAGTGAAATCTGACTACTAGTTGGGACAATAATACTTCACTAATAGATTAGGATTTTGCCACTTATTTCTCTCTTTTTAATCATTTTCTAACCCAGAAGAATTCAGCTGGGTCAAGGCCAGATATTTCCCAAGCACAAACTCCTCCATTCTGGCATGGGCATCTTTCTTCAGCACAAGAGATGATGTCACTGATCCAGGACTAAAACCTATGTCTCATATGTTTAGATGTTATGTTGCTCCCAGGCAGAAGTGCTTTGAAGGACTCTTCCCTGGAGCCAGCACTTAAAGGTGCTTTTAAAAGGGAATTGGCTCCTAAGAAGCTTGCTTCAGTCACCCTTTATCTCCCCCCTCTGAAGATAAAGCAGAGGATGCTTGGAAATGATCCATCTGAACAGCTTTCAAGGGTAGCTCAAATAGGCTTCAGAATCATGCTTTTATTCTTAACCATTTTTTATTTTGGCTTTGAAAATAAGGAAAACATCTGTGTTATTTTAGATCAACGAGAAACTACACCTGGCAGTACTTTGGAAATAAATAATAATCATTGGTTGTACTTCAGGAGTATAGGTCTGGTAACCATGGGCAACATTGTAGCAAGAAACCAATAAAGAAACAACAGAAAGTGTGATCATTTTAGAAAAATGTTTTCTACTTCATTTTCTTTTCTTGATTTGGGGTGTGTGTGTGTGTGTGTGTGTGTGAGGGAGAGAGCAATGGAGTCCATGTACAATGGAAATGAGGCCAAATTACAGCAATATTTTATATACCTATTCTCCTGGTATACAATAGGTATGTGGTACACAAATACACTGAGTTAAAAATTATCATAATCCATGATTAAACATAAGAAATTAAAATACTTGAACGCTCTTGTTGTAGTTACTTTAACTGGCAGTGCTTAGGTTATGTAGAGTTTGAAGAATGATATAAATGCGTAACTCTTTTTAAAATAAATCTTAGGAAATTAGGATGCATGAAGATCAAAGTGAATCTATATTTAATCAACAATTATTGACAGAGAAATGTGAAATGAATACACTGTCAGGGCATTCAAACTGTTAGTGTTTATATTTCTCCAGGTACAGGCACAATATACTCATGCTGACCATATTTTTGAAAGGTTTTCACTTAGCTTCACATCCCAGGTCTAATATTTGTTTGTTACTGTGATGATATATATATAAGAAAAGCCTTCTTGATTATAAAAATCAGAATCATAACTTGAACTTTAATATATCTGCAGTATTAATTTTTGGCATTGATTCATATTTTTGCTGTTTGTGCACACACATACATACACACATTATATAAACATACATTTTTTTTCACCTACACTATAAGCTAAATACCTGTAATACCATTTAAAGTTCACTCTTCTGTATTCTAAAATTAACAATACAATGCTGCTACACTCATATTACTGCTAAATCCATTCAATTTGCTACAGAAAGGAAGAGCTGTTTAAAAAACACATTCTAAAATAAGTGCTTCTATTTGAATCAGAACATTTTTAGTTTGACTTGCCCACAAGCTTTCCTTCAGTGGTATAAATGAACAGCTGTGTTGAACATGAATCAATTTAATCCTTGAAATATCAGAAATGCTATATAATGTTGTGCCATACATTCTTGTCAATTTAAAATGTCTGCTACAAATTTAGTTATTTTCTAAGTTAATGTCTACATTAATTGCAGAACACTTGATAAACAGTCCAGCCCAGATCTTACTTATTGAACATTGTTGTTGAAGGACAAGAAATGGAAAAAGAGTGAATACATCACTGAATAGACAAGTTAATGGAAAAGTTGCTGGCTTCCAACTCTAGTACTAAACCTAACAAGTACTTGGAATTTTTAAGTATATATTCCTCATGAACAATGATATCAGAGAATGAAGGATGCATTTCTTTAGAAGTTCTCTGCTAAATGGACCATGAAAGATATCTAATTAAGCAATTCATGCATGGTTTTAAGGTAGGAATGAATAACCTACCTTAACTGTTGTCATAACAATCAAACTCAAAATAGCTATACAGTGCATGTTATATGATGGCTTCAACTCAGAGAGTAGCTGAGTCAAGCTCCTTGACTTTTCAGAACTAGACCCAGCTTCCTCTCAGGTGGAAGGTAAAAAAATCAAACTGCTCTATTTATTTCCAGTTTTGGCCTAATGCATTTATTTATCTAATTTCTTCTATTGTCCTAATTTGATTACACGAAGTCCTCAAGTTACAACCATTTGTTTAGTGACCATTTGAAGTTACAGCAGCACTGAAAAAAGTTACTTATGACCATTTTTCACACTTATGACCATTGCCGCATTCCTATGGTCATGTGATCAAAATTCAGACATTTGGTAACAGTCATGTATTTATGACAGTTGCAGTGTTCTGGGGTTATATGATCACCTTTTGTGATCTTCTGACAAGCCAGATTCACTTAACAACCATGTTACTAACTTAACAATTGCAGTGACTCACTTAACAACTGTGGCAAGAAAGGTCGTAAAATGGGCAAAACTCACTTAAACAACTGTTTTGCTTAGCAATGGAAAGTTTGGGCTCAGTTGTGGTTGTAGGTCATGGACTACCTGTTATAGCTTCCAAAGCTCTGTCAGGAAAAACAAATAAACTGTGGCTTTGTTTTTATTAGTAGGTCACGAACATGAAACCTACATTCTTAACATTCTTTTTTTCCTGCAAGAAACACAGAGGAAAAATCAAGATTTATTTTTTTTAGGTATTAACATTTATAGAAAGAAATCCAAAGATTTAACTTTAACTACAACTACCATATCAGGATATCTGGAAAAACAAATCCTTCCTCACATTCTTATATTTCCTGTCATATTCTCACTAGTGATTCATGGTGAAATATTGTTATTGCTGTGGCAATATAAGTTTGCCTGCATTGGTGATTTGTCACAATAGTTGAACGACATAAGACCACTATAAAAAACTGAAAAATTTGCCCAAGATTAATTGGCAAACAAAAGTTGATTCCATACAGATATAACAAAAATATCTAAAGTACCTGTAAGTATTTGGCAAATGACATGGACACCTTTTGTCACATTTAAGACCATAGACTACTTCAGCACATAGCCTTGTTTCACAGTGTACTCCGGTATATCCTGGCTCACAAAGACATTCGCCACTAATATGATAGCATTTTCCACCGTTCATGCATTGGCAGATCTCTGCACATTGTATTCCAAAAGTTCCAACTGGACATTCATCTTGACACCTAGTGAGAAGACCAGGAAGAAAAATATATTTTCACTTTCTATAAAAAATATTCTAAAATATTCATTTAATTCTTCTCAGATAATAGCACTATATACATAACAGATGCAAACACAATCATGCATACAGATACAATTTAATGCAACAAAAACCACCTTTTAAAATATGGTTTTCTGGATAACAATTAAAGCAAACCATGCTCTTATTTATGTCTTAAACAGGATCATATGTACCTCTTAGCAGAGATATTACAGAGATATTACAAAAAGAAGACATGGTTAGAACGGAGTATTGCAGGCTAATTCTGCTGACTGCCAGCAGTTCGATCCTGACCAGCTCGAGGTTGACTCAGTCTTCCATCCTTCTGAGGTCAGTAAAATGAGAAGCCAGACTGTTGGGGACAATATGCTGTCTCTGTAAACTGCTTAGAGAAGGCTATAAAACACTATGAAGTGGTATTGCTATTGTTTTCCTTTCGAGAATTGTTCCTCTTGACTGGCCATTATGAAGGACAACAATGAGGTAAAATTCTAAACATCTCATTTCCATATAAAATGCAGTGAATGCTATTGCTGCTGCTAATGTTGAACTAGGCAGTTATTGAGCTACATAGAAAAATAGTCTGAATACATATAAGAACAACTGTTTTAAATTCCATATTTATATATAAAGTAGGCAGTTCCTGATTGCTTTAGTGAAGGACATTTTCCGTTGTTAATTTTCTACACTACACTTCCAAACATTCTAACAGAATTTTGATGCGTGAAACAGAATTTTTCTATGATATTTAAGCAAATGTTTATTCCACAAAGTGCCATTTGATTTATTATGTGAGGATTTATTCACTTAAGTGTCCACCTCTAAATCAAATCCAGTAGGAAAAACTAGAGAACATGATATTTCCTGTGAGAGTTGAAAGAGGAACATCCCAGACATCTGTGTGCCATTAGATGTTGCTCTTTATAACATAAAATAATGTTATGTAGAGTTAATTGAAGGTTAGGAAAAGAGACCAGGATTATAGCCAGCTGGCAACACATTCCTTTCAAACAACACACATAGTATGAAAGATTTTAGAAAATACAAAAAGTTCTTATAATTCAATAGCTAAAAACAAATCCAGTGGAAAGTTATTCTGCACAAATCCCATAAACATAACAAGTGGTAGGATAAAAAAATAATTTCTATCATAAAGTTCACTTAAAAACTTCTGGAACAGAATTTTCTCCTCTTTCCTTCTAAAAATGATTCTTGTTATCATACCAAGAAGATTAAATATGGGAAAAAGAAGATACTAAGCCCCTAACATCCAAAGGGATGAAAGAGTTTTATTGTTGTGCCCCATAGGAAGTGGAGAGAAGGCAGTAAAGTGATGATATTCGGAAAAAGAACGGGTGGAAGAAAAGGTGCTTACAACTTTAGTCCCAACCATGGGAGTCTTCACATGATTTATGTCCTCACATAAAATAATCACTGATTAAAGAACAATAAAATAGGAATAAATGTAAAAACATGAAATGGGGCAGTGCTTTTTAATTTTTTCATATTATGAATTGCAGTGAAGTGGCCAAACTATGCAGAATGAGAAAAAAAGACCAAAAAATGCAAATAGTTTTTTTTAAAAATAAGATCAACCAATACATAGCTAAGGAAAATAATTTAACTATTTACAGTTATTGAATTCCAATTAGTTTCTTAACTAAAATTGAACCAGCTTGGGTTTTGCTTAGTTTTGACTGGAACCGTATTCAAGTTTGCATAATGCTGTATATTCATTCAATTTTCCTTTTCCCCCCCAATCATAACAATCAAGTGTTCTGAAAAATTTTCTTCTTACCGTTCTCCTGTATACCCTGAACTGCAATGACATTGACCAGTGGCTAAATCACATGTCCCTCCATTGTGGCACTGACATTCTTGGGAACAATTATTTCCATAACGCCCTTCTGGGCAAGGCTGACCACAGACTGTGCCCTGTTTGAAAATAGAACTTTACTTTTATTCATGGCAATGCACTATGTAAAAATACAAATATAGATATAGATATAGATATAGATATAGGGGGGGGGGGAGAGAGAGAGAGAGAGAGAGAGAGAGAGAGAGAGAGAGAGAGAGCTTTGCAATACTAGATACTGTATGTTTTCTCGTGAGTGTTAGATTGTTAATTTGTTGGAATCTTTATGCCGTAAAAAAAAGATAATCCTAGATTTAAATCTTACATAACAGTAATAGATTCAAATAAATCATTTCCCTTATTTCCTGCATTTAAGCTAGAATTAAAACTCCTAAAACATACCCATGAAATATCAGAGTCAAAAGCAATGAAAATTTATAGAAATTATAGCTACCATCCATCCAGGAGGGCAGGCACATTCTCCGGTTACATGATGACAAACTCCTCCATTCTGGCATGGGCATCTTTCTTCACACTGAGGCCCATGTTTGTCAGGCGGACAAAGATCCTCACAGCTAAAAACAAAGCAAATATACACACATACAGAGAGAAAGACAGTAGTTAATTATAAGAGAAATTGTGAGATATTTACGTTTTAATAGGGTTAAGGTTGTTAATCTGTAAAACTAATTGCTTGAGCAATCAAATATATTAATTATATAAAGTTAAAAGAAATTATAGACAAAAATAGCTTATAGTCCTGTTTTCTCTATTCACAATTAACTATTCCCTTTAAAAAAAAATAAAAAAAAAATAAAATCTGATCGCTACCCCTGTTTTTGCCTTTACAGAATGTTGTATTCAGATGAGTTGTTGAAATGTTCATTCTTTAGATTGCTTTGGGAAAAAAATGATGCCTTCTCTATATTCTGGTCCATGATCTTCTAGGCAATTTCAAGGGAACTTTTGGTATGAACAAGCTGTAGATGAATTCATTGTAGCTTGATATCATCCTTTCCCAAATCAACTCTAAGCAATTTTGCAATTGGATCTATTTAGTTATGATAGGATGGTAAGAGGAAAATAATCGTGATTGCTATTGATTCAATATAAGTCATAATGGAGTAAAGATTTGAACTTGCATTTCCCTGGTGCAAATACACACTATTACCAGAGTTTTCTTTCTTGACTTTCTCATATTTACTGTTTTAATATTTCTATTGTTCTAAAAATATACTGATAACATTCATTCTGGTTTTTGTAAATCAGAGTCCACTGTGTCGGATGCATGAAATGGTATCCTTCCACATCTCATCCAATGGGCTCTGGACCATGAACTATTCAGCTCTGGACCATGAACTATTCAGTATATTGGTTGGTCTTGAAGGTTCAACTAGAATCTATTTAAACTGTTTTTACACTGCCTAAGGACAAAAAGCCTTCCAACATATAAAAAAATGAATCAAGCATTACTAAAAGAAACATAAAAACAATGCATTATACACATTTAATATTCCTCAAAATATTAAAATATAGTTTATTTTGTCATATTTCTGTTGCTTATTAGTTATCCACAAGTTGGCATATTGGATTTGGAACTGAGAGACCATTTCAAATCCCAATAAAACTATTTTTATTGTGCAAATTATTTTTTTATCATCACCAGAACAATAATCATAGCATGAGGACAATATTGCCATCTTCCTTGTAAAAGAAAAAAAAAATTGTAAAATTCACTAATATTCCACACATAACCAATATATCAATCGCATACAAAGCTCCAGTATATCCAGGGGGACATCTGCATTCTCCAGTGATGTGATCACAGGTGGCTCCATGCTGACACTGGCATTTTTGGTGGCAATCATTTCCATATGTGTCTTGGTCACAGTGTTCCTCACAGCGCCATCCCTTGAATCCTGCAGTACAGTGGCAGGCTCCAGTGATGGGATTACACAAAGCTCCATTTTTACACTGGCAGCGACTACTGCAGTGGGGTCCCCAATGGTAACTATCACATGCTGCACAGAAAACAGAAAGCACGATTATAAGGCTTCCTTGTCAACATATTCTCCCTGCTATTTAATTAATTATGATACTGTGGCAAAGTGAATTGCTCAATTTTCATCTTAAAATTAAGTGTGAGAAAAAATATCATTATACTGTATTTATAATTATAATGATATATTATTAAATATAATTTGTATTGGTATAGCTATATTATTACATATAATTTATTTACATATTATATTTATATAATTATAAACTATATTTTAAAAAGCAAAAGCAGTCCTACAAGTTGTATTACAATAACACATATGATGAGAAATGTTAAAAGATCATTTTTAAGCAAATGTACAGTAATGTGAAGTTTTAAGCAGGAAATATACAGACACATACCAGTATTGTTTCCTTCCTAACTTTCTTTATGGTTTATTTGTTTATTTGTTTATTTGTTTATTTATTTATTTATTTGTTTATTTGCTATCTGATGTGGATCACAAAGGCCTTAGTTCCTCTCTGAAAATTTGAGTTAATCGTTCTTTCTAACCTATCTCCACGAATGGAGTGATGATAGAAATTATACCTCTAGTGCTTATAGAAAATGCAGAATTTTAAGAAAATAATATTTTAAAAAAATATAGCTATATACTACTATGTATTAGCAGTCCAAACAGTACCAATAATGGACATTCATTATATGTAGACTTTGAAAAAGGGATCAAGACCTGCCAATTGTAAAGTTTAATAAAAGAAATCCTTGTAAACACATTCTTTTCCAAGTTTCACAGAGAAAATATTATGGAAGATTTTTTTAAATGATAAACTGTAAATAACCTCTAAAAAGATCATATGAAGTTCAGTAAGAATTTACTAAACATATCCTTACAGCATCTGTTTTCATTTTCATGCTGAACTGAAAATAAAATGGCAATATCCTTGCTAATAATTGTCACTGGACCATTTTAGTGACTATTTTTCCCATTGCTTTCTCCTGAGGCAAAACAGACCTATTTTTTTAGACCTTAGACGAGACAAAAAGAACTCATGGCATCTCCTCAGACCGATCATTACTCTAGCATAAAGCTAAATTCTTCAGACTACACAAATAACAATAGTGGGTTCTTAACAAAGATTTTTTCCCATTAATGTGTCTTATACATTACTTAGATATGACAGCTTTGTCTTGAACACAATTCTCTAATGATGTTGTGATTTGTAATACACAATAAAACATGATTGAATCTAGGGGGAAAAAACCTTCACTCAACATGTAATGTTTTATTACTCTTTATTCATTGCTATGCTTCTTTACCACTCTAGCAAAGTTTATTGCTAAACTATTACCCTGCATATAGTACACAATATACTCTTCCAAACTGTGTTTTGTGTGTGTGTATGTGTATATATATGACTGTGTATACACATATATAATGTAAATAATTTAAATGCTTCTGGTGAACTAGAAAAAAGTATGTTCATGTGTATCCTTACTGGGTGCATGCATGCTATGATGTTAATATAGACCTGACAGAACATAGCTGACTTATATAAACTGTGTATAAAACATTGTACAGCTATTGAACAAATGCTATTATTGAAACACCGCATTATCCTTAAAATATGGCTTCTTTTTATGTTAAAGTAAGTTGCATATTACATCTTACTGTGAGTTTGAATTTAAACTTTTTCAGTCATAAGTCTTATTTCTGAATGAAGATTATTAGTTCCCTAAAGTATTCTTTAAAAACTACATGAACAGTTTCCCAGAACCACTATCACAACAAAAACAGCATTTTTCTCATCCATTTTAACATTTGAACAGATCACAAATAGAAATCACTTAACAAACTGATGAAAATATGTAGATGTAAACCGATGTAAATTGTAGTTGAGTTCTAAACTTTTCAAGACACAAATCTTGTGCACATAGCCCCCTGAAAGTCAGAGACCTGAGACAATTTCTTCTGGTTTTTAAAGCCAGAAGACCAGGACAGATAAAACAATAATGGTTTGAACAAATACCAAGGTAGACTAGCACTTCAGGGTCATTAGGATTCTACATATTGGAATTGGATTGGAAACTGGAATTAAGGAGAAACCTGCTAACAGTGAGAACAATTAACCAGTGGGACAGCTTGCCTTCCGAAGTTGTGGGTGCTTCATCACATTCTTTTTAAGAGGAGACTGGACAGTCATTTGCCTGAAATGGTATAGGGTCTCCTGCATGAGCAGGGGGTTGGACTAGAAGATCTCCAAGGTCCCTTCCAGCTCTATTCTAATTGATTGATTGATATTATAGTGGCTGAATATTCAGGTATTTAGGGGAGCAAATATTTGATAAGGTCAATGTTCTAGCTAGAAATTAGATTTTAGATCTCATGACTGAAGAAAGTAAATAAGGGTAAGTAAGCAGAAAGTAAATAACAAGATAATGTTTCATAATGGACTAGATACTGTGAATTCTAATCTGTCTTAGCCACAAAGCCAGGTAGGTAACCTTGTGTCAGTCACTTTCTGTCATCTCTAGAAAAGAGACAATGGCAAACCACTTCTGAAAAACCTTAAGAACAAAACGGCAGGGTCCTATCCAGGCAGTCTCCAAGAATCAGATATGATTGAATGGGGGGGGGGGAGCTTAACTACCTTGGAACCACAAATTCACTTATCTTTGTCTTTTAAAAATGCTAACAAAAACACAACAACATTTTACTCTAAATACAAATTGTGGTAGTTTTCACCTTAATTATATCACTTTGTGACTGTATGATGAATAGAAATACTATGAAGACCTCATAATTCATATTTTTTTCTTGAACATTTATTTCATTTCAAATGACTACTACTTTAGACTGTAACACATAAAAATATGTAACAGCAAACATTTACCCATATCTCAAGTGAAAACCTCACATTGGGAGTTATAATATACATTAAATAAATAAAATTAAATTCATGTATTCATGTATTCACTATCAACAACAACAAAAGATACTTCAATGATAAATGCAATTGTTTTTACAAAGGAAGCTTTGGGAACAAATATTTTTCAAGGTATAAACATAACTGGAATATCAGAATTATTATTGGGACTCTGGTACATTTAAAGATTCATATTGGATCATATTGGATCATTGGATCATTATAATTAAACTTCAGTACATATTATTAATTTAAGATCCATTTTTTGGTAAATTGCTTTCATAAATTTGCAAACTGAGAAGCAGCTTTGTTATTTTGTACATTGCAGTATAAAATTTAAGACATCTACATAGATTTCTAATGGTTTTAAAATATATTTTGAGTTAATAGTAAATAAATTATCAATCTAATCTATGGAATGATCATTCTAAATCCCAACTATACTTTTCTTTTGTTAATAACTTTTGAAAAATTAGAAAAAATAAACTTTAATGAATCCAAGAATTGATGGAAGAGAATATTTGTAAGAACATTTGTAATATTTGAATAAAGAATATTACTGCTGATTATAACAGAATTGCATGCAGTTCTATTTTCTTCTACTATTTTCTTCTTCTAGCATTAAAATAATCATAGAATACCTGAGGATTGCAAAGAACAATTCAACAAAATAACTGACCAAAACTATACATTTGGATCTACCATATGATTTTCTGTCAATTTTGATTATTTTAGATGTTTTGGAAATTATTCAGAATATGAGCTTATGTACTCACAATTCTATTATTATTATTTTTTTTGCTTTAGAATGTTCTTTTCATTTTGCAGTGCAGACTATATACCAAGTAAATAGTAGCATGCCTGAATGCAGCAACATCAGACACTGTTAACAAAGCTGATGGCTTTTTCAATAGGAACATATGGCTTTGAAAGCTGTACCATCTGAAAAGCTGGACAAAGACAAATTTGATGGCTTTGAATTGAGGTGCTGAAGAAAATTGTTAAGAGTACTTCAAATCAGAGTAGAACAAATCACTCCATGTTTGATGAAGTAAAACACATTGCTCCCTGAATTTATTAATAATGAAGCTAAAGCTTACAACTGTTAGGCACATAATTCAAAAATAAGAGTTATCGGAGAAGATCCTGATACCTGGAAAAATTGAAGGCAATGAAAAAATGTCAAAGACAATGTGGACAGATACTGTTACTGATGTCACAAGCATGAGAGTTTACAAGAATTCAAAGAAGCAGTTATTGATACACAATCCAGCAAGTCACAAAGAGACAGAAGTGATTAAATAACTTGAAAACAACATGCCTAGTGTTCCTTTAAATTGAGTGACCTGACTTCAAATCCCTCCTCTATTACAAAGCTCATTTGTGACTTTCATTCAGCTATTGGGCTGGTTCCAGACTCAGTCTTTGAAATGGATGTAAGTTAAACTTGTCCTGACTAACTCAAGCTATTAATTTCTGTGGGAAAAGGATGACTAATACATGCTGAAGTAACCCTGGTTAAATAATTGGGGTCATATGGTCATGTGTGTTAATTTTTAAAAAATGATTACATAGAAAATCTTGATTACAGAAGCAATTTTGCAGGAGACTACCACTGTACTCTATTATTTAAGAAAATTACTAACCTGCCTCTTCAATCCTTACCTAAAAAACCATTTTCAATATTAAATTATGTATAACTCTGAATGTGTATCAATACACTATATATATAACCACACTGAGGGAATATGGGCAACAATAAGCAGCTTGCAAGTTCTTTTCAAGATTGCATGGAATAGTGTAAGCAAAAATATGATTGGCTATAATTGACAAAATCTGCCCAAACAGACTGTACTATCCTTATCATTTCCAAGGACTATATAATCTATAATTTCTCAATCTGACTAAAAATATTATGTGAAAGCCTTAATTAACCAAGGGCATGATAAGCAGCAAAGGATATAAGATAAGAAAATAGATAAGAGCATGAATTAACAAATGAAGTGCATGAAAGAACTACAATATGTTGTAGATCTATGAAATTAGGACAAAGGAAATAATGTAATAAATCTGAATGAAGGTGACATGATCTAGTGGAGTGAATGAATTATATAGAAGAAAGTGAAAGTGTTGATTAATTTTGAAAGAAAGGGCTAAAACATACATCCTAAAATATGTTATGAAACAAGTTGTCTATATTCTTGTGGGTCCATTTCAAAATAGGTATCATGAGTTTATCTCCCTTTTTCACATCCTTTTCCTTCACGAAATATCCACTTAGAAGAAAAACATCAAATAGCTGCATCATGCTTTTCCCTTTTAACCAATCAAATCAATTTGTTTTTCCTTAGTTCCCCAAATTTTCATTCTATTCAGTCCTACTGAGTTCCTCAAAGTTTTCAAAGGATGTGTTATGCATGGATTGTAGATTGTGCAGAAGAAGCAAATAGCTCTATTTTTTTTCTTTCTGTGAACGAGACAAGTGGTTTGATTGTTTGGGTGTTTGGATGTGGATTTAACTGTTGTTCAGTCTCAGAATTCATGCAGATTTTAAATATAATGGGAAGAAATCTGCAGATGGGCTGAAAAACAATATTAGCAACAGGACTACAGGACTTACTATTCAACTAAATACCTGCACATTCTCCACTCATAACAGCAAGAATATAGTAAAATGAATGTGACATATTATTGAAAAAAATGTGTGATTGGTAATTTGGATATATTATATACCATGATAACATTGGTTTGTAAAATAGCACTGGAATGGTTGATAGAACCTTATGCCATAATAAACTGGCTATTTTTTAGGATACTGTTAGATTCTTCAATCATTGTTGCTATTTTATTTACAAGAAATAGATTTCAATTTATTTTCATATGTCTTAAGCAATGTATATTCACATTGTTGTGTGTATAATTCGTTTCACATCTAGTTTCCTCTAGAATCCTTCATATTTTATTTTATTACATTATGGGTTTTTCCATTTAATATATTCATCATTCTAATTTATTTATTTTTGAGCTGTGAAGGCAAAAAAAAATGAAGAAGCATTACTCATGTATATTAAATTTTTTAAACTATATTTTTCCCCAGTATTCATACATAAATTGTAGTATGCAATACCAAAAAACATTTAAGAAGATAGCAAGATTGTTTAATCATGTACTGAAAACAGGAAATATAGTGTGGGAAGAGAATCAGGATGACAGCAAACTTAGAAAACACAAATATGAGTGTGGTTCACCACTGAGTTACATTTTGTAGTGACTTTATGGATGTTATTGTTATCTGTTATGATTCACACATACCATTGACCATGAGTATGGAACTATGTTACTAGCATCAATGATGTCTTTTAATAGTAAGATGAAATTGGATTCTGGTTGGCCTACCCTGTTTAAAATCTCTTCTATGCTCAGATAGCAGCCATTTCCTACCTCCCTATATTCCTTTCAGCAACTTTTTGCAGATATATAAACTCCCTGGAGGCAGGTTGCTACTCTCTTTTTTTTTGCTGATTACTGCTTGCTTACATAAATTCCAACAATAACGGTCCTATTCTTCTACCTAAATAGGACAACAGTTAATGTAAGTCACCTATATAAAAAGTGTAATACCAACCACACCACCTTCATTCTCATTCCTAGTCGTTTTAGTTAGTCATTTTTCCTAGTATTGTTAATTCATTCCTGAGTGCCCCTGTTTGTTCATGAAGTCTCTTATGAATTCTCTCTAACACTTTAAATCTAAAGATGGTAATCTATCTCCAGTTTCATTGGATCAGCTTTCTGGTATTGGTTTGATACCAAACTTGATGCCAAACACTTAAGGAAGATCCTCAGATTATTAATGTCCCTTGGAATGATGCCAAAGATGCTGTAAATGATTGAAACTGCTGAGAAACACTTGCTGACCAATGTGCTTTGTACAGAACCTGATGATGATGACGATGACGATGACGATGATGATCTTCGATACTGACACCCCTATTGTACAATATTTCACTCTTTCTATCTTTCTTTTAACTTCTCTGAATCAGTTACTATCTGTCCATTGGTGTCCTTTAGAATGGAATTCCTTCTGTATACAGAGACCTTTTGGAAGATTTTCCTTGTCTTTTCATGTCTGTTTTCATCTTCAGTGTCTTTACATAATAATAAATAATTAATATTTACATAAATAATAAGGTCACAGTGTCTTTGTTTCTACAAAGCAACTCCATTTCCTTTTTGTTTTTCATGTCTGAGTAGTAAACAAAGTGATCTACATACTGAAAATGTCTAATCTCAGTCTACCTCAATTCACTGATACCTAAGATGTCAATTATTATCATTTATACTTTAATTAACATGTTTACCTTCTGATTCATGAAGTAAATAAAATGGAAAAATGTATCCGTGAATGAAATGGAATTAAACAACATAGTCATATCAAAAATTATTTTCCTGACAGTTATAAAATAGATTGTTCACTTTAAATTAAAGTAAAGTAAAATATTGAATTTATTTAGTAATATGTATTTTAAAAATAACTTTCGTCCTTTGAAGATATGCAGAACTTTAGTTGCTATTTTCCTAATGACATTATTTGAAAAATTATTTTATACTTCTTACTGCTGAATAATAATTAAGTAAAGCTAGAGCTGTGTACACAAAACATCTCTTAAAACATCTCATTGTATTTGTGAATATCAATATCTTACAAAACCTCTGAGATGCCTCCCCATATATATGAACTGCTTAATGTGCCCTTGTAAGAAAAACATTGACAGCAAGCTGAATTGATCCTGAGTGATGACAGGGAGAAGGTTCAGTCAGGAACCTGTGGCCCAGTAAACCAAACTGTTTCTATTCAGTAACCATATCACAAGGACAGTAACTGGTACGGCTGACATATTGCTAGTATGCTGACCTAGTAAGAATGGATAAATAATAAGGTCACATGGATGAGTTTATCTAAAATATTCCAACATCATGCTGTAATTTCCACTGGATTTTTTTTTGTCTTGCCTTTGCCATGTAGTGAGCCAAAGATATACAAGCTCTGTTCTGCTTTTGTTCATGGCCACTCAGAAAAGTATCAGAAGTTTCCTGGGGGTCCAGTAAATACTGTATTATTGATTACATGAAAGTAAAATTATGCTGCACCTTCAAAGTGATATGGTTGCTTTAGGTAAACCACATGAGCTAGGTTTTTGGACATAACATTTTTTTAAAAAATTACATTTGTATCATCCATAATACCATGAACATAGCTTATTTCCCAATACATGATGGTTCATCACATCAATAACAGTTAAATGGTTGAACAATGCAGCTAGTTCATCACATCAGCAGCAGCCAAAATAAAGATATGTTCTTCATGGTAGTGTTGCATGATTTTATTAATTATTCTACTCACAGCTTTCTCTGTAATATGGGTTCATAGATATTTCCTTTATTGCATGCTTTTAAAATGTATGCCTTTTAAATACACTATCTCTAATTTAATTATTTTTTTTCTATATGTTTTTTCCAAAATAGGTACTCACATTTGAGCAGTTGTGGCATTTTTGAATGACAGTGAGGCAACACTTATTTTTTTNTAATTATTCTACTCACAGCTTTCTCTGTAATATGGGTTCATAGATATTTCCTTTATTGCATGCTTTTAAAATGTATGCCTTTTAAATACACTATCTCTAATTTAATTATTTTTTTTCTATATGTTTTTTCCAAAATAGGTACTCACATTTGAGCAGTTGTGGCATTTTTGAATGACAGTGAGGCAACACTTATTTTTTTCCATTGAGGTAGCCACCATGTTATATTATCAAAATTTAATACACAAGCAAAAGTTGTGTACTTTAATGTAATTTTGTACCATGGTGGGTTGCTGCCACAAAATGATCTCAGCCAGTTCCATTCAAAAGCAACATCATATGCAACAAAGAAACTTGGCAGATTGAGATTAATAGCTAGGTGATAAGCATGTATAGCCAAGTTCATTCATTTCACTTTCTAAACATATCGTGATGTTTTTATTCATGATTTTACAATCATCTCCATTATTCAAAATAGGGTCAGAGCCAGGTCTGTGAAAGAGGCATGAAGCACATTAATAGCAGATTTTAATTACCCCAACATATGTTGGCATATAAACTCTGCCAAGCATAGTCCTTTCAGGAAATTCCTGAGTTTTTTCTCCTTCAGAGAGAGGAAGAAGACAGATGTTGGAAGTTCTTTAAAAAAAGATCCTAAAACCACAATTGCAAAAAGTTCCAAAAAAGAGTAAAAATAGAAGACAATGGAGGAAAACAATATGTTATACCAAAAAAAAATCCTATCGAGAATCTGAAGGGAAAAAAAAACCTGTATAGGACATAGGTTACAGGTAGTTCAGAATTAATTCCATGGTATCAGAAAAGCTAATGTTCAGAATGAGCTGAGGCTGGTTGGCAAAGATGATTAAAAAGAGCTTCTTATAAGAAGAGGAAACTAGCGTATCAGTCTTTTAATGAAGATAACGTTCATTCTTTAAAGAAAGAAAACAAAGAAAAGGCAGAACTATTACTGTGAGGAGTAGGATGAAGGGACAGGACTGAAATTCAAGGTAAATCGAAACATCTTATGAGTCTAGCGCGAGCAAGAATTAGTGAAGCAGATTTTATTACTATAAGAGAAAAAAGGTTTATTTATAGGAAATATATTATAGTCTAGTTTAATGAAGAGAAGGATGAGGGGGGACATGATAGCAGTGTTCCAATATCTCAGGGGCTGCCACAAAGAAGAGGGAGTCAGGCTATTCTCCAAAACACCTGAAGACAGGACAAGAAGCAAAGGGTGGAAACTAATCAAGGAGAGAAGCAATCTAGAACTAAGGAGAAACTTCCTGACAGTGAGAACAATTAACCAGTGGAACAACCTGCCTCCAGAAGCGGTGAATGCTCCAACACTGGAAGTTTTTAAGAAGAGACTGGACAGCCATTTGTCCGAAATGGTATAGGGTTTCCTNTTCAACATAAGGAAGCTCTAGGTACTTAAGTATTAGACTTTACCTATCTCTATCATGTACTACCTGTGAATAAATCTCCTTTCAGTTATAGTTGTAAAACCTGATTCACCAATCATTGCTCAGGACAGTATCCTGTTCTTAGAAGACTTCAACTTCAAACAGAAATAACTTTTTAAAGAAACTGAAATCTCCAGAGCCAGATTAATCATTTTCTAAAATACAGAAGATGGTCTGGGCAAGTCTTAATTTTCCATTTTTAAGGATAAAATGACAGACAACTGAAGGCAGAAAAATATTACTCTTATGTTTTATAGCAGAGGAATAGAGAAGCAATGAAACAGACATCAGAACAGTTTCTAGAATAATTCATAAACAGACTGAGTAATAAGCACCTTGAAAGCAATATAATAATTAGGTATGGATTAGGCATAACAGGTTTTGCCAAATCCATCTTATCTCAATTTTTGATTGGATGATTTGCTTAGCAGATTGTGGGAATCCTGTAAATGGAATTTCAGTAAAGCATTTGACAAACTAGCCATGGCATTCTGATTAACAAGCTAGTTAAGTGCTGGCTGGATGGCATGACAACTAAGTGAAAACACAGCTGGATAGAAAATTGTACTCAAAGTGTATTCATTAAAACTTCTTCATCAGACTGGTGGAGCGAACCTAATACTATACCACAAGGGTGAAGTAGTCTTCTGTATTTTTTAATTAATAACTTGAATGAGAATATGGGGGGGGGAATGATTGTCATATTTGCATATAATAAGGGTGGACAGCTCATACTTTAGAAGTCAAAAAGAAAATTCAAAATGTTCAAAATGGACTGATTCACATTTCAGTTCAGTTCAATGAATATATTCAAGTGGAAATATCTATCAGGGATGTATTAATTTATATTATTGCACTGAACTGATTTTATAAATTTGGCTCAGTTTGGAAGCAACTTTGAAATCCTGCCGTGTTTTGAACTATTTGGATTTTACATTCTTCAAAAATAGTTTCATATCCAAGCTAGATATAATTAAGACATATAAGCAGCTATGCAAAAAAAAAAAAATTTTAAAAGTGGCATATAAATTCTTATCTGAATAAAGCACTAAAGAAATCCAACCATTATTTGAGTATCCAGGACCATGGCTGAATTCAAAAATATTGCCAAATTCTGAAATCAGAAGTCAAATGTTATGCCATCTACAGTAAAACAGCCCAAATATTCCCACACAAGAAGTATTTGTCTGAATATTCCCACACAAGAAGCATTTCTGACTCATTACACAATTTATGTTTCTAATTCCAAGTAAATATAAAATAGCATGAAGATTAAATCCTGAGGGAGACCAGTGAACAATAACCAGATAAAAGATTGCGCTACCGTCCTTAAGAAAGAACAAGGGTTATTCCAGAACAGTGTCTACTGCAAGATGGCATGAAACACCAATAACAGAATTCAGACAGAATATTTCTCAAACCCAGATCTGATTCTAAGTGTCCAGAAAATGGCCTAATCTTCACCTGATGCTTTAATATGATTTCTATATTGGTTCAAGTACAAATAAAAACAAACACCAATTTCTAGTTTAGTTTTTTTTTCTTTAATTCCCTGATTATTCTGCTCCTGGGTTGAGAAAATGCAATTGTCTAATTTGGTTGAGTTCAGTCTTTCAGCGGTTGATTAAAAACGAAATGCTTCTCTGAGAATCTGGCAGAGGTTGTACCTCGTGTGAATATCCCACAGAAATAGTGCCAAAAACTACTGTTTCTACTCTCTTCTGCATCTGCCAGATCCTGTGAGAAAAATAATTGGCAGTATGGAACTTTACAAGACCTTTACAGACATTCTTGATGGTAAATGACACTGCAGGGAAGCATGAAGATTGTGTCTGAAAATTTCCATAATAAACATACGCTCTGAAAGTAAAAAGACATGGAGTTTTGTTTTGTTTCTGTTTTGTTATCTGTCACGCTGGGAGACTTAACAAGAAATATCAGCTCAGTTCCTGAGTACATGCTTTGCATTCAAAAGATCACACATTCAATCCTGGGCATAGTGTTAGGAAAAAGGGGATCTGACATCCTAGAAAACTACCATCAGTCAATATAGACCACAGATAAGCTATTCAATATACATGGGAACTAGGGGTCCAGCTGAAGGGTTTTTTAAATCTCTAAAGTCAAGATTTTCACATGAAAATATACTGAGATCTTGTAGGATCTCGTGAGATTCAATCATTTTATAACAGAACTTACAAGATTTCAACTGTGATCTTGTATGTTTTCAGATGTTTAATATAAAATAGCATAATGGTATTAGGATGCCAAAAAGAAATTGCTGATTCCTGCTATGGATGATGATTTTTCTTTTCATAAAGCAGTTTACATTTTATCTTTATCAGACATCTTCACTATTACTATGTTCCAGGAAACTAGAATTGTGCTGTTATCAGGAGGCTGGATCCTTAAACATCTTTTGAAATTCCTTGAAATTTCAGAATACAATGTAGAACTAACTGATCTAGGCTGTAAAATGTGTTCATTAAATAGGAGCAAAGAGATTCAGGCTAGCACTCACTCTTTGCTGCTATTATCCAGATTTTTTAAATCTGGTAGCCCTAATACCATAAAGTTTGTTCATTTGTCTGAATTCAGTAAAAACAGGATATTCTCATTTAAAGTAGATTTAAGTGCACTTTTTTTACCCTGTTGGTGGCAACAGACTTACAAATGTCCTGACCTAGCTCTTTTTTTTATGATATACAAATATATATTCTATATTTGAGAAGAAGGAAGAAGGAAGGCTGAGAAGATGAGAGGTTATATGTCATTTATGGATTAAGTAATAGAATATGTATCTCATTCATGATTTCACACATAGCATTAACAAGGATTACCTTGTGGCAGTAAAGGGAGTAAAAGTGGCAGTAGTTCTCTGCTCTTATAGAGCGTGCAGATTGCTGCTGCACACTCCAGGTCTTATTTAGGAAGTCCCTCAAGAACTGGTTATGTCAACAGGCCTGGGGATGTTTGGAAACTGGAATATTATTAGATGACTCTACTGTTATTAATATTCTTGCTCTCTCCATGGATTTATATATTTAAAATTTTGGGATAATATTATCATTTAATAATGACATTTTATTTTTATAATATTTTTTTAAAATTTATGTGTTGTTTAATTCAAAATCTGTTTGTGTGAGGTCAATGGTCATATAAATGTCGTTAATAAATTAATAAATAAATTGATACCAACAGACAGGGGTAGGCAATTCATTTTCCCAAGAGGCCACATGAAAAACTGGGACTGTTGTGGAGTGCCACTGCTGCTGCCCTGCCCCACCAATGTTGCCTCCCCACCTCTGCCAATGCTGTCTTGCCCCCTCTTCCAACGTTGCGCCACTGGCTTGCCCCCTCACTGAAGTCAATCTACCTGACCCTGCTGCCACCAAACCCTCCATTGATGCAGCCCAGGCCCCCCTGCTGATGACCCATCCCCACCTCTGACTCCCCACTGCCGATATCCACCCCATGCCATCAATGCTGCTGACACCACAGGCTGGACTGGAACTAACGCACAGGTTGTAAAATGCCCAGGTCTGGACAAAGACAAGATCATAGTCCAATCTCGGGCTTCAGGCAATAGTTACAGTATTTGTAGAAAGATTTAAAGAATCAGCAGCAAAACACTGCTACAGCTCTAGTTAAGGTCAAAGCACCCAAATTCTAAAATTCAGGATACAAAGAATTTACAATTAAGCTGTTAATAGACATAAAGCCATAGAAGGACTTTTATCTCAGAAGGACTTTTATCTTCTACCACTGTGTAGTAACTTGTTCTGCACAGATGGGATATTATTGCTGATCTACTTAAGTGCACCAGGCTACTCAGGAGTAACAAGCCACTATTTGCATGATACTCTGCCAAGCAATCTTGCACTTCTCAGTTCACAACTGGAATTGTGAACAGGATGAAAATCTACAACAAATTCATAAAAATGGTACCAGAGCGACCTGCCCACCTAACTAGAGAATAAGTGGGAGAACAGACTCTGCCAAGATGCATTAAGAAAAGTTACACAAAGAATGTGAATCAGAGGGCAATGGAGACTGGCTCCACCTAATGACATCATCCTATCTTGATAACATCTCAGAAAGTCCAATTCGGGTCAATTTCCATGCTTAGAATTATAAGGAAGGGAATGAAAAAATTTAAAAGGTAATACAGTAATGCCTCTGTATACAGTAAATCTATGGTAAATCTGCTCTTGAAAATTGTATATGGTTCTGGTTACCATGCTTAAAAAAGAACATTGCACAGCTAAATAACAGGCAAAAAATACAACCCAAATGATTAAGATGGAACAGCTTGTCATGGAAAGACTGTAGTATGTTGGAACAATTTTAAGTCTTATGTTTTATCAAATAGATTACCCAGATTCATCTGAGTAGGCATTATTTAAAAACTGTAAAATAAATAAATGTTATCTTAAAGTGATGGTGGTCAGGAAACTAATCAAGGAGAGAAGCAACCTAGAACTAAGGAGAAACTTCCTGACAGTTAGAACAATTAACCAGTGGAACAACCTGCCTCCAGAAGTGGTGAATGCTCCGACACTGGAAGTTTTTAAGAAGAGACTGGAAGCAATTTGTCTGAAATGATATAGGGTTTCCTGCCTGAGCAGGGGGTTGGACTAGATGACCTCCAAGGTCCCTTCCAACTTTATTATTATTATTATTATTATTATTATTATTATTATTATTATTATTATTATTATTATTATTATTATTAAAAGCACAACACAGACGCAAAGCAATCATAATATAAAAAAATGTGGAGAGGTATTTTACCTTTCCTAGTGTTAAACTTCAGACTTGTCATTGAAATTAAAATATGGCAGAACTGAAATATAGAATGCTCTGCATCATAAGTGGTTATGGTCACTAAATTTTATATGAGAGGGGACTGGACAAATTAAATTCATAAAGGGTCTAATTATCAGCACCTAGTAGTCTTAATGATTTCTTTTAAAAGCTGCTTCCATTTTGTTGCTTCTTGTTTGTATTTGTGAACATTAACTCAAGAATGTTGTACTAGATGAACTGTGGGCCTGAAAACAGCAGGATTTTTCTTATGGTCTTAACTAAAAAGGATTAGATGTATTGTTAAGTGTGAATGATAACTTCCTTATAAAGTTAGCGTACAGTTAACTTCAGTTTTTACTATAATGGTTGTACTCTAGCTGTCAGACACACATGTGGAACTCAGTATGTTTTAGCATCCTGAAATCTAGATGGGCTGCCTGTCTTTAAAAAAGAGATAATAATCTTGTATTTGATTTTATGCACTTCCGTTTGTCATGGCAGTGAGGCCCCAAAGGGCAGTACAGCTGCGTCTGGTCATTGTCACCCATTTAGCACTACCCAGGGAGCATGTATAGCTTATGGAATGCTATGGATGCTGGTGATTATTGCTCCCACTCCTCTGCACTGGTTACCAATACTTAGCAATATCATACTACCCCTCATTAGACAACAACAAGCTCTTATTTGGCTATGATCAATGATGCTGAACAAGGCCTTCCCTATTCACCAGGACAATGCACAGCCCATCACAAGATTGAAATCCTGTAGGCCATCTTGGAAAACAGATATTCATTTAATATCTACCCAATTTAAACCCAAAAATACCTGGAGTGAGGAATGGTCCAAGGTATCTTCTTGTGGCCTGACCATTACTGATCCCTCTACCAAACCACCTGGTTTTGACCTGCCTCGCTTTGTCTGGTTGAAATTGAATAGAATTAGGTGTGATACTGGAAGAAATGCCTCTGCCCTGTATCAGCGGAGATGAAAAGATTTCCCCTTGTTGAGATTGTGGTGCTGATGTGCAAACTATTAAACATGTGCAAGATTGCCCATGACATGTGCTCTCTGGTTACCTAGAAAATATGCTTGAAGCAATGCCACAGGCAATCGCCTGGAGCTAAATTGGACAGCCAGTTATGAGGCCACTGTTATACCTCCATAGAAGTTTACTTATAATTACATGGACTGTGTATATATGTTTACTTCTCTTCTTCCATGTTCTCATCATCCATTAAATCATCATCATCATTTTGTATTACTTCTGTTGTTGAACAGAGAGTCTCTAATCACATTTATTAAGATTATAATTATCACATAATTGCTTTTATTGTGGCTAATTTTCCAACTGCTTTAGAAATCTTTCTTTTAATATAATTTGGACAAAATTGTAAACTGATATCCAAATTCCAAGGGATGGCTTGTTGCTTTCTGTTAACCTCAAATGATATTGATCTATTATATACAGAGAATAAAGTTTTAATAACTTGTTTTCGTGTCAGAATATAAATGTCAAATACTTTACTGAACAGGAAATATTTGTACAGATATATTATTTCATATTAGTAATTTTATTTTCAGTAACATGGCATTCTTTTTATCTGTTTTCATAAAATACATTTCAGGCACTAGAAACATCTTTAATTTTTTGATGGGCCAAAGACAAGCAGAAGCATAAAATAATGTATTAGTACCATGCTACTATTAATTTTTCGTTCAAAAGAATGTTCAAACTTGTAATATGTGCTTATTAAGTTGTTAACGCAAATGTTCACTGATTCTATGACTAATTATTACAAAGCAGAGCAATGTGAGAAATTCGATGTTTGAGATAGTTCAAGTGTACCCTCAGGGTAAGATATAAAAGAGCTCTGTTTAGAACAGCATGAAAGACAAAATGCAGTGAAATAGTGGCTGATGTTAGAAAGAGTAGAAAAGAAAGGGCAAAGGGGGGGGGAATCAAGTTACTTGAGAAGTTAGGAAACTATAGCACATCACTTGGCTCTTTTAGAGACAAAAACAAAGCTTTAGTATTACATTAAAGTAGGCCCAAAGCCATTATGAAAAGAAGAATGACATTATCAGTGCTATCTCAATCATTCAGTGGATGAAGTGGTTCATTCTGATGGCAGATTCTGGGAAGCATCAGCAAGGTGCTTGGAGAGAAAATAAGTCTATGTTCCTTTAGCTATCCTGATGGCATCCCATCAGCAGCATTGATGAAAAATTCAGTGTTCAGTATCATTTGTTTATGTATAGAAAGTAATCCAGTTGTGAAATCTGTAAGATCTATTCATGTAATATCTGCTAATCTTCACCTGGCCTGGGAAGTAAGTGTCTGATTCCAGGTAAAAAAAAGACTGGAAAAACTAAAAGACTAGAAACCCTTCCAAATGTTAGTAGCATCTGGGAAAAGACATGATACTTTTAATGCTATCTTATTTTATTTTATTTTTTTGAATTTCTCTTAGGCCTTAGTACAAGTATTTATTAATAACTGAATACATTTTAAAGTATGTTTGCTGCATTAATTTTTCCATAAAGTGATAACAATAATTATAATCATATAACAATTCATTGCGTTTTCCAGAAGATAATTTCAGGATGGCATGGAGAACCTCAGGGGGGCAGGAAAACAACAAAAGTATGTGCAATGAAACAGATTTTATGCAAAAATCCAGGGATTGTTATGTTAAGGATTATGCATTGCATTTTACTTTGGCTTCCTATGCAACTGTAATATAATTGCTGAGTTTTAACTACTACAACATTATAAACATTATATAGTAATATATAATGTTATTATATATTATAAAGTAATATCTAATATTACTTTAACAAGTAAGTAAAATTAAAATTGCAACTACAAGTAAGACATCATGTAAAGGAATAATCTGAGTCTCTTTTTACTTGTTATAAAATAAACATATGGCCACTGATAATCAAAACACTGAAAGGGACCAAAATGTGTCAGCTACAATGCATTTTTGTTTCCCAAGTTAATGTGTAACACTAAACCTAGGTTTCACGTTGAGAATTTTTTTAACATGACTTAGACATGGAGATACAGAGAAAGTATACAAATCTAAATTGATCAGATTATTTCTTCTATACAGCTCAGAAATCATGTTGAAATATAAATTTGATATTGTCTATGTCACATTTTCACACTTTTACATTTGATAATAAAAGAGATACATCCTGCACTTGGCAATTTGAATGAAATATAGGATAGGATAGGAAACTGATAAACAAATAGATCAGTTCAAACTTAGCAGACTTAAATAATAACAAACTCCATTAGTTGCCATTTGCCCTACAAGGGATAGAAGACTACTGATATTTACAACAAACCATCACTTTACTGCAGCTGTTTTTTTTTTTAGTTTGAAAATCGAAAAAGGGATTGGCCCCAATCTAACCATAGTCTCACAATACTAAGTTCAAAGTTAAGTCATCCTCCCATTACATATTAAATTACACACCAGACACAAGTTTCTAACCTTTGCCCTCTTGTCTGCCCTTTACTCACTTCTTTCTGTTATACCGGAACACGCTTTTAAGAGGACAAAGTACTGTAATGCTCCTTTCAGTTGCTACTGTAACTCAACTGTCTCCAAAATTCTTGTAATGAATTGAGCACATCTGCCACTTTGTTTTATCCCTATACAGTTACTATCAAATGAAAAGATGAGTAAGCTAGAATATTCTTCTGATTAAGATCCGCTGAATTCAGTTAGATTCTTGTCTGGATAAATTGCATAGAATTGCTGTTTTAGATCAAGAAAATGGTTCAAGGAAAGGAATCCTACACCACTGCTGACATTTCAGCAAAATTAAATGTATTAACAGATATGATTAGGTAAATTTGACTCTGACCTACAAACAGAATTCAAAAGCGACAATACTAAATTCTTACTGAGAAAAAAGCAGTTATTTAAAATTTATTCATGAAATAGACGAGCTATGCTGAACAGTAACATGTAAAGATAACAAAAGGGTTAAAGTATTTCAAAATCATGTTTTGATTACTGTTTCCTTCTACCAGCCTATATACTTCCTACATTCAGAAGTAATAAGTCCTGTTATGAAGTCAACATGGATACTTCATTCCACTGGTGGATTCCACTCTGGAATAACATCTATGGATATAACATTTAGTTGCAATGATTTTATAATTAATAATAATGGGGTTTTTTGTGATAGGTAAAATATTCAGTTTGAAAAAAACAATGGCACCAGCTGATTTTGAACCCTTTAATGATAGGAATATATATGAATTTATGAACAAACAAAAATTTCATTTCAAATTGGGTTATAGTTCTTATATGTTAGAACAAGTATCTGATTAAGTTCAATCCTGCTTTGTTTGTAGATTGGGACATACCTTTTTCCTATTTTTTTTAATCAGCACAATAGTTTGAACATTAAATCTATAATATGAATAAATTCCAGATATTCATAGACACTTCCCAGAATTTCCTCTCATTATCTTTTATTTGTTTTTTGAGCAAAATATCCTGTACTTCTCAAGAAAAAACTATGATAAAGAATATCTTATAAAGTGGCAGTAACAAAGGGAAGTGTTATACAATTATGCAAGCTAAATATGTCCTTTCATTTTGGAATCACTAAACAAAATAACATTTGGAGCAATACAATGCAATAAAAACAATTTCTCATTTCCCCTTTTGTCTGCTATGGTTAAGTGGACGCATGCCTGGCAGCCTAGGGCCTAGGCCTCTTACTTACAAAATCTTGCTTTCACAGTGTGTGAACAAAGCTGTATTTTCTATCCTAAAGTGCCCTACAAAAGTAATTTTTGAAAAAAAAAGATTTTTAGCATTTCAAGTCAGCTGCAATAAGTATGCAAAAATTTTTATAATAAGGTGACCAATCGTCCTCCTTTAGGGAGGACAGTTCTTCTTTTGTACTCATTTAAATAATAATTAATAGGCATGTAAGCATAATTACAATATAAATTGTTATTGTTACAAATGTTTTTTATTATGCATTTATCATATTATAGTGTATTCTGTATTGTTGCAATGAATAAAATGTTTTATTTACGATATTTTTTTTTTCAATTTATTTGTGTCCTCCTTCTCATTGTAAAAAAGTTGGTCACCTTATTTATAAGGGATCACTAAAATCCCAGGGGATTTTCAGCTTAGGAATCAGCAACAACACTTCTTCTTCATAATTCTGTTTTGTAAATGGACAAAATTTGCATTGTTGAACCTGATGAAACTGGCATCAAGAGGAAATGGAAAGGAAAGGTAGGAAGAATAAAATAAGCTTAAATCCAGCATAAATGATACAGGAAACATAAAAAGCCAGTCTCCAGATAGTCAGAAAATAATGCATTTTTAGTTTTAGACTGAGTGGAGGACTACATATGCTTACTTGAAGCATTTTGCTGAATTCAATAATAAAGCCATGATTTCACTAATAAAAATACTGAAAAAATTCTATAATGTCACCAAGAAAGATATACAATTAAGTAAAAATCAGAAATGTTTATTTTCTGCCTGAAACTTTTTGCAGCCAGTATAACACTGTTTTATAGTATAACTTTTAACAGCATTGTAGAATGCTGTTACTGTTACACACTATTACACACTATTCTAAAAACAAATTTTAGGACTATGTCCCCAGAAAAAAAAATGCTTTACACATTATATACAGTTTAAGGGAGAGCAAAATTACTAATCAACTAACCAATTTGCCAACAGAGTATTTTAGTTCTCATGTATTAATATATTAATAGATGTATTAATGTATTAATCATGTAAAGAATAAAAATAAAATTTCATCTTCCAAAACATAGATAGACCTCAGTTATTCCAAATTATAAGAAGAAAAGGTGAAAACATTTTTTTTTGTATGAGAAATAAGAATGTACCATACAAATATGTGGTTTCAACATCATTCTTATTGACATACACCAGTTTCTGAAGCCAATATATCATAATTTTGTCACTGGTGTATTAGCTGTTGTTAATACTGTAACCAACAACACTGAAGAATAAATATATGATGAATTTATTTAAAAAAATTAAATGGATACAAATTACAATAACAATAACTCAGTGATAAAAAATACTTTTAAACCAGCGATGCTGGAAAATATGCTTTTTGTGTGCCTATCAAATGAACTAGGCAGGAACATCTTCAAAGGAGGTACAGTATGGGTTTCATAAACAGACATTTTCTTAGAGCCAGGCTTGAATCAGTCTTTCCCAATCTGGATGTGCTTCTGTCTACCACTCCTAGAATTTCTAGCTAGAATGGTCATGGCTGAGCATTCTGGGAGTTGAAATCCACATAGTTGAAGGACATACATATTGAGAAAGGCTGTCCTAAGACATTTACAGCTTTAAACATGAAGTAGCATAGCAGAGAAAACAAACTTTTAGTGTAAAGATTATATTGTTCGGTCACCATCTATTAATTAATTGTTACATCATAAACTATATCAAATAAACTTTTCAGGATTATCAAAAAAAATGCCCCAAACAGAACATACTATAGTCTGGTCTTGATGAACCAAAGCATGGGTAAATGTTAGCAACTGTGATTGGCTCAGGAATACTGAAATCAATATATTAAATACTCTTTAATATATTTTGATATCTGAAAATGCATGGATAATCAGAAATACCTACAAGTTGCAAACATGATCTTCCAAGAGGAGTGACATTCCTTTTGGAACAATTTTAATCACAAATTTTCTTTCAACTGACCAATAATATCACTCTCTTATTACAATTTGTTCTATTTCATTCAGCACACTGTTTAATCAAGGCAATATTTTCTGGTGTCCTGCTCCTTTTAAGGATGTTGTTATTGTTTTGATCCTTAAAGAACATCTTGTCTCCTGATAACTATATGAACAGATCCATGACTTTTTCTTGGGAACATTTCAAAAGTGGCTTGTCAATGCCTTCTTGCTAGGGCTGAGAGAGAATTGCTGACCCAAAGCTATTCGGCTGGCTTTTCTGCCTAGGAGAAAACTTGAACTCCCTGTTCGTAGCCTGGCACCTTTTGTGTATGTGCCTTCAAGTCAGTGTTGATTTTTGGCAATTGCCTGGACAACTCCCTGCTGTCTTCTTAGCAAGATTTCAGAAATAGCTTGCCATTGTCCTCTTCCTATGGCTGAGAGAGAGTGGCGATCCACCTGATTTTGTGCCTTAGGTGGGACTAGAACTCACAGTTCCCCTTTATAACCTGGTCTTTTTAACTACTACAGCAAACAATACCTTTTACACCTCACCAGGCTGGTCTTCCTTTAAGAATAAGAAATCATTAGTCATGAGGTCAACTCCACCTTACTACAGCTTGATAAGGCTTGAATTAATAACTTGTTGTTAGCCTGGTCATCTTTGCTTTCTTTCAAGCTTGCTGCCAGGTACCATGGAAATGTGTGTGTGTGGGGGGGAAGCAATGGATATTTGGGAGGGGAAGCGTGCAGGATGTGAAACCGGAATTTCTGAGAAGCAATGGGGAGGCCTGGACTCAAAGAGGCCAGTTTGGGTTGTTTAACATGTTCAAGGCAAACCGTCCTAGGATCGGCAGGCACAAAGGAGGAGCGATGCACCTGGATCAGAGACATTCCAAAAACATCTTCCTGGCCAGTGATTGAACTCTGGTTGCCTGGCTCCTGGGGGAGTGGGCTCTGATGTTAGTTTCAATTTGTTTCTTCACACGTATTTTGCTTCAGACCTTGCCTGACTTTTGCTGCAATTACTTCTTTTCTCTGAATCTACGGAGTCAAGGGTTTTCTTTTCTAGGGATTGATTGGAGGCAGCCCTCTTCTCTTCAAGTTCTCTGATTCTTTAAAACTTGCACAGTAAAAATAGAACAACTGGGCAATTTACTACCACGTCAATCTTACAACCTTTACAGTGAACTCTAGTTATATAAAAATAACTTTTAGCAGAAAGCTTGAAACCTGGGCATGGAAATTGGGTTTAAGTCCATTACCTGCTGATATTCTGCTAGAATTTTGACAGGACGTATTTCCAGAATGGAAGAGATCAAATTATTTAATCGTTTATGTTTAAAACATTTTTTCTGTGATTCAGATGTTTTCTCCATTTAATTTGTTAAAAATATACTATACAATAAAGCAATGTTGGTATTTAATAAGTTGACAACAAGACAGACAATATCACATGTGATGCATTCTATAACTTTGGAAGTGATATCTCAAATGCTGAAGAACTATAGCACAACAGTGTTTTAATCTCCCTGCAAAGGAGAGCAACAGAACAGACAGAATAGAAGACTGACAGCAACAGATGCAGACTTACCACTTGAACAGTTGGGTCCACCCCAGCCAGGCTCACACTGACAGGTGTTTGGAGCAATGCAACGGCCATGAATGCATTTATCAATACAGTGAGCTGTCAAAGAAACAGGGTAAATAAACAGATAATGAAAAATCAGAAAGAATAAAAATATTGAAGGTGTGAGGACAAGTCTCTTTTCTGCAACCTAGCCATTTCCAGTTTCCTCTTAAAAACAAGGTTTTTCAAATCTTATGTGCATTTGTCCTCTATGTATCTTTATTCATATTCAATTATCCATCTGTACACATTTATTTGTAATTGTCCTACTTCAAAATAGTTTGCTATTTTTGTCTTCAAATTTCAGTTTTCAAGACAAACATGGTAACCAAATCCTACCCCATATTGGATTAAGATGTAACAAAACAAAAAAAAGTAAGAAAAGTAATGTTTTAACCCGGTAAATAGAGACTTCAGTGATGAAAAACAAAGAATAGTGGCATTAACTAATATTAGCATTTTGTACAGTAAGTTTTTTATGAAATCTAAATTTCATATTTACTAAATATCATTAATACAGAGTTTTCTAATCAAGCATTGAATTCATAATCATTACCTTAAAGATTACCATTCCTAAAATAAAAATACATCCAAAGAAATGTCTCTTTCCCTCTTTTCTTTATATCCTACTAAATTAATGTCAAATCTACAGTATACTCTGTACAAAAGACAGTTACTTGGTAACTAATCTTAAACAGGAACTTCTGAAAATGGTTGCATTTCAAATTATATTAGGTAAATGTCTGCAAACAGTGAATGTGAACAGCTTCCTGCCCCCTCCCTTTTCTATTTTTATCATCACCTCTTTCGTTCTTTGATCATTTATCTGAAATAATACAAATATATATTAATAATGTTTCTTACACCATGGGAATCTGAGACTGTAGTGGTAATAACTTAAGTAATTTGTTACATTTTGGCACAGCTGCCCAGAGATAAATCATAGATTAGAAGCAACTACATGTAGTGCTAGACTATGCCTGGTTGTTTAACAATCGTTTGTGGTCGCAACAGCCTTGGAAACAGATGCCTTACAGTCTATAATGCACTCCCAACCATTGTAATATGATATACCAATTCCCCTGGTCACATGATTCCATTTCAGGTACTTGGCAACCTGTTCATATTTACAACTGGTTGCCAAATGCCCTGTGATCATATAATCACCATTTGCAATCTTGTCTATTGGCTTCCCTAGAAAGACAATGGGAAAGCCCGCAGGAAAGGTTGCAAGCAGAGGGATGTTGGATTTGATGTCCAGTGCCATAGTGTGCCAAGGGATTTCTCCTCCTACCCCCTGTAACAAGCAGAAATCCTCCCATGCTCTGGAGAAACCAGATCTCAAATCTGGCAAAAAGGCCAGCATTCTAAGCCTTCCAGAATGATGGTATTCACTAGTGATTTTGCCAGATTGGAAGTCCATTCCTCCAACATGCGATGAAATTTTCAAGGGAACGGATTTCCACTCTGACAAAATTGCTATCAAATGCTCTCATTCTTCAATCATACTCCCTAGTGCAGCAGGGAGAGAGTCGGCCTCCTGGGTATTGTGGGAGGCTGAGGCTCTCTGTGCCATTCTGCTTAACAGCCACAACTGGGAGAGCCAGGATTCCAGTCATTGAACAAAGCAGCCACATGTTGTTTCACTTAATAGCTGCTTCATGCAATTATCAAAATTCTGGGTCCAAATGGAGAACTACCTGTATAAGGATATTCATGATAAAGTTGCATTGGAAAAAAAAATTGTATAAAACATATAAAAAGATGTGTTTTTATCATAATTTTCCAACACATTTAAGAATAACCATAACCATAACCCTAAATATAAAATATGTTAGAATGATGTTAATCTTCTTTAAAGAGTAATATCTTAAGATCTTAAGAAAATATGACATGACACCACTAATCTGCTAAATTTGAAGTTATGGAAAAAAACTTCTAACGAGCGACCATTGTCCAATAATACATGTCTCTCTTCTTTCAGACAGATGCCTAATCTCTATAGATTAATAATAGTTGATAATGTGTGAGTAAAAAATAAGCATATGTTGTTCTTTTGTAAGATTTCTACTGCAAGATTTATAATTTAGGTGGGATTGATGGCAAATTTTGTATTTTAGAAACAAGGACTTATAAAATGGCTGTTGTGTAGGACACAGCTAATAGAAAATATCCATGAGATTGCTAACTGATCTACTGTCTAATGTTTCAAGATTTTTTCCACTATTGCAGTATTTTGTAGAACAAACTTTATCTGGCAAGATGAAGATGGTATCTAAAGAGGTATCAAAAATTGGTCTGACAGACCAATATTACTTAGAAAGAGGTATTTCATTAGATCTACAAAAGAAACTGCGTGAGATTTTAAAATGTAAAAGGGGAATACAAATGACAAACCAAAGAGTAAAATGAATAATTTTTTTCTATAGGATTTACAAAAGAGGCTTGTTAAAGCCTTGAAGAACTCTGTGAAAAAAGACAAAGAAGAAATTAAGAGAAATCAAATCTTATGACAATATTTAAATGAAATAAAGCTTAGACTGATACAAGTAAAAGGAAGGAACATAAGGATGGTTTATTTGATCCAAGTTAAAACAAGACATGTTGTTAGTTTTGGCAGTCCTTTATTGACTTTCCGCTGACATCATAAGTTAAACGATGTTGCTTTAGGGAGTTGTTTATAGATAAGAGATGTGATATAGAGTGAAATGATAAATGTTTGTAACCTTAGAGGAGGTGAAAAATCACTACATTTGTACTACATCGATACATTTATACTTGTGAAAAAAATCACTTCTTAATACACATTTTCTCTTTCTTTATTATATTCTTATTTTTCTCTTTCTTCTCACTGATTTTCTTTTCTTTTCCTTGCACTTTTTTATTCCTTATTTCTATACATTCTTCTTCAAGTTTAATTAGTATTATATTTTACTATTATAATCTAAATATATTCAGAAAAAGAGGGAAAGGCCAGCAATAAAAATCCCATGTGTGCCCAAGAAATAAAATGCTTTTTTTTAATTATTAAAAAAAAATACAAGCAGATGGGACCGTTATGGAAATTGGTTTTTGGGAATAACAGCTTCCTATCATGCCTTTCTCACAGTCAGTGTTTGTGGAATCTATCTCATTTTCTTGCATAAAAAGCGACTATGGTTTTATCTTCATTTGCTATGCTGTTCTGTGACTAAACTAAAGAATATTCATTAATTCCTTCGTTCGTTCGTTCATTCATTCATTTTGTTCTCCTTTGCTTAAAAAAAACACTATCCATTTTTAATCTTATAGTAGTATCCGCCTGACTGACTGACAGCTGAAGAAATAATCAGTGACTCTTCTAATTCTGGCACCAGAGATGCTAGACGAGAAGTCAAAACTGCCAACTGGAGCTGTCAATCAACATTATGTACATATTAACATTGCACTTCACTTTGAAGGAAAACGAATGCAGGGAGGTGATTCAAACCATAAAATGGTGTATTAAACCTCTAAAATGCTGACAAATGGGGTGCAAATTCTCAAAATATTTCATAAGAAGGTCTACCTGGGCAAAAGCAAATCAGAGTTGTTTCTTCAAGATAAAAGTGTTCTCTAATATAAGATAAAAATAGGGGTCCATTTAAAAATATCAATATTTGTATAATTTTAGAAACATGTTTTAGGAAACTATATGCTCTTTTAAAAGCCTACCATTGTAAGCATAATTTAAATTCTGTATTCCCACATTGGCTATTTTCAAACTATAATAAGGATAGCAGCAGTGGTGGGATTCAGCCTCTTCTGCCACTTTGGCAGAACCGGTAGCTAATTTTTTTGTTGCCCAGGCCCAGAATTGACTTCTGGAAGTGGCATCCACACAGAGAACCGGTTGTTCATATACTGTATTTGAATCCCACCACCGGAGAGCAGTCATTTTTTTAACTTAACTTTTTCATATAAGTACACTTGAAGTAATGCTTAGGAGCAAAATGAAAACAATACATCCCTGTTTGTGTTTAAGACAAATAAAAATATTTTAACTTTTAAAGCATCAATATCAAAAGAAATATACTTTCTGTTGGTTTGTGTATCCTTATTTCAGAGATTTTCTAAAGCAAAGCATTTTTTCTATTACATGATTAGTCATTGTTGCCAATTCTCTCTTCTGAAATCTCTTTCAAAATCCCAAATCTGTTCAAATTAAACAAGTTAGTAAAACAAGAATAGAACAATGGTAGAATTAGCCTTGGGTCTACAGAAGAGAAAAAAGCAACTGAAGTCACCTTTCTTTCTGGCCAGGGAAAACAATTATCTTGGTCTGACCTATAACTGGAAAAATCAAAATGAA